>NW_027190565.1:0-33542 GCF_040958095.1 Procambarus clarkii
TATTACGATATGTGATTTGGCCTTGAAATCTCAGAATTTCGCATAATATTGCATTTTAAGCAAGTTTTCTTGCATTTTGTTTCGTACGAAAAATCATCGAATTTAGCAATATTTTGACGTTTATCATCCCCTTTTCCTTTATGTGATTTAAACAAAATATCATCGAATTAGGCAATATTTTGCAGTTTTCCACGTTTTTGTGAATTTTCAGTCTATGGGTATTAATTCATATATATACGATAAAAATGATGCAAACACATAATTGATTAGATGATAACCTTAAATACTTCATTTTCAATCATCTATTTGTTTCTCGTTAAAATACTGAGGAAGATATTGAAAAGGGGAGAAGTTCGGTTTTATTGCATATATCGACGTTTCAGCCGGATTAGAGCGGTTTTACGTGTACATCTTCCCTCCGTAATATAAACGGAAAATCAAAAACATTTTAGTAAATTCTAATGAAAATACATTGTTTTTTTATCATTTGTATTGGAAACAACATTGTCATATGTCTTTTCTTGGATTTAAATAATACGAAACCTCGCTCAATGATTTGAAGTTAAAATCCTCAAATTTGGTAAAATAGTGACTTTTCACGTTAATCATGTAGTTTGATATTACGCAAATATATTCATTTTTACCAATATTTCGATACTATTTCATGTAGTATCACAATATGTGATTTGGCCTTCGAATCTCAGAATTTCGCATAATATTGCATTTTAAGCAAGTTTTCTTGCATTTTGTTTGTACGAAAAATCATCGAATTTAGCAATATTTTGACGCTTATCATCCCCTTTTCCATTATGTGATTTAAAAAAATATCATCGAATTAGGCAATATTTTGCCGTTTTTCCACGTTTTTGTGAATTTTCAGTTTATAGGTATTAATTCACTATATATACGATAAAAATGATGCAAACACATAATTGATTAGATAATAACCTTAAATACTTCATTTTCTAACAACTATTTCTTTCTCGTTAAAATACTGTGTATGATATTGAAAGGGGGAGAAATTTTGATTTTATTGCATATATCGACGTTTCAGCCGGAATAGAGCGGTTTTCGTGTACATCTTCCATCGGTAATATAAACTAAAAATCAGGAACATTTTATTTAATTCTAATGAAAACACATTGATTTTTATCATTTGTATTGGAAACAACATTGTCATATGTCTTTTCTTGGATCTAAATAATACGAAACCTCGCTCAATGATTTGAAGTTAAAATCCTCAAATATGGTAAAATAGTGACTTTTTCACGTTAATCATGTAGTTTGATGTTACGTAAATATATTCATTTTTACCAATATTTCGATACTATTTCATGTAGTATTACGATATGTGATTTGGCCTTGAAATCTCAGAATTTCGCATAATATTGCATTTTAAGCAAGTTTTCTTGCATTTTGTTTCGTACGAAAAATCATCGAATTTAGCAATATTTTGACGTTTATCATCCCCTTTTCCTTTATGTGATTTAAACAAAATATCATCGAATTAGGCAATATTTTGCCGTTTTCCACGTTTTTGTGAATTTTCAGTCTATGGGTATTAATTCATATATATACGATAAAAATGATGCAAACACATAATTGATTAGATGATAACCTTAAATACTTCATTTTCAATCATCTATTTGTTTCTCGTTAAAATACTGAGGAAGATATTGAAAAGGGGAGAAGTTCGGTTTTTATTGCATATATCGACGTTTCAGCCGGATTAGAGCGGTTTTACGTGTACATCTTCCCTCCGTAATATAAACGGAAAATCAAAAACATTTTAGTAAATTCTAATGAAAATACATTGTTTTTTTATCATTTGTATTGGAAACAACATTGTCATATGTCTTTTCTTGGATTTAAATAATACGAAACCTCGCTCAATGATTTGAAGTTAAAATCCTCAAATTTGGTAAAATAGTGACTTTTCACGTTAATCATGTAGTTTGATATTACGCAAATATATTCATTTTTACCAATATTTCGATACTATTTCATGTAGTATCACAATATGTGATTTGGCCTTCGAATCTCAGAATTTCGCATAATATTGCATTTTAAGCAAGTTTTCTTGCATTTTGTTTGTACGAAAAATCATCGAATTTAGCAATATTTTGACGCTTATCGTCCCCTTTTCCATTATGTGATTTAAACAAAATATCATCGAATTAGGCAATATTTTGCCGTTTTTCCACGTTTTTGTGAATTTTCAGTTTATAGGTATTAATTCACTATATATACGATAAAAATGATGCAAACACATAATTGATTAGATAATAACCTTAAATACTTCATTTTCTAACAACTTTTTCTTTCTCGTTAAAATACTGTGTATGATATTGAAAGGGGGAGAAATTTTGATTTTATTGCATATATCGACGTTTCAGCCGGAATAGAGCGGTTTTCGTGTACATCTTCCATCGGTAATATAAACTAAAAATCAGGAACATTTTATTTAATTCTAATGAAAACACATTGATTTTTATCATTTGTATTGGAAACAACATTGTCATATGTCTTTTCTTGGATCTAAATAATACGAAACCTCGCTCAATGATTTGAAGTAAAAATCATCAAATATGGTAAAATAGTGACTTTTTCACGTTTATCATGTAGTTTGATGTTACGTAAATATATTCATTTTTACCAATATTTCGATACTATTTCATGTAGTATTACGATATGTGATTTGGCCTTGAAATCTCAGAATTTCGCATAATATTGCATTTTAAGCAAGTTTTCTTGCATTTTGTTTCGTACGAAAAATCATCGAATTTAGCAATATTTTGACGTTTATCATCCCCTTTTCCTTTATGTGATTTAAACAAAATATCATCGAATTAGGCAATATTTTGCCGTTTTCCACGTTTTTGTGAATTTTCAGTCTATGGGTATTAATTCATATATATACGATAAAAATGATGCAAACACATAATTGATTAGATGATAACCTTAAATACTTCATTTTCAATCATCTATTTGTTTCTCGTTAAAATACTGAGGAAGATATTGAAAAGGGGAGAAGTTCGGTTTTTATTGCATATATCGACGTTTCAGCCGGATTAGAGCGGTTTTACGTGTACATCTTCCCTCCGTAATATAAACGGAAAATCAAAAACATTTTAGTAAATTCTAATGAAAATACATTGTTTTTTTATCATTTGTATTGGAAACAACATTGTCATATGTCTTTTCTTGGATTTAAATAATACGAAACCTCGCTCAATGATTTGAAGTTAAAATCCTCAAATTTGGTAAAATAGTGACTTTTCACGTTAATCATGTAGTTTGATATTACGCAAATATATTCATTTTTACCAATATTTCGATACTATTTCATGTAGTATCACAATATGTGATTTGGCCTTCGAATCTCAGAATTTCGCATAATATTGCATTTTAAGCAAGTTTTCTTGCATTTTGTTTGTACGAAAAATCATCGAATTTAGCAATATTTTGACGCTTATCATCCCCTTTTCCATTATGTGATTTAAACAAAATATCATCGAATTAGGCAATATTTTGCCGTTTTTCCACGTGTTTGTGAATTTTCAGTTTATAGGTATTAATTCACTATATATACGATAAAAATGATGCAAACACATAATTGATTAGATAATAACCTTAAATACTTCATTTTCTAACAACTATTTCTTTCTCGTTAAAATACTGTGTATGATATTGAAAGGGGGAGAAATTTTGATTTTATTGCATATATCGACGTTTCAGCCGGGATAGAGCGGTTTTCGTGTACATCTTCCATCGGTAATATAAACTAAAAATCAGGAACATTTTATTTAATTCTAATGAAAACACATTGATTTTTATCATTTGTATTGGAAACAACATTGTCATATGTCTTTTCTTGGATCTAAATAATACGAAACCTCGCTCAATGATTTGAAGTTAAAATCCTCAAATATGGTAAAATAGTGACTTTTTCACGTTAATCATGTAGTTTGATGTTACGTAAATATATTCATTTTTACCAATATTTCGATACTATTTCATGTAGTATTACGATATGTGATTTGGCCTTGAAATCTCAGAATTTCGCATAATATTGCATTTTAAGCAAGTTTTCTTGCATTTTGTTTCGTACGAAAAATCATCGAATTTAGCAATATTTTGACGTTTATCATCCCCTTTTCCTTTATGTGATTTAAACAAAATATCATCGAATTAGGCAATATTTTGCCGTTTTCCACGTTTTTGTGAATTTTCAGTCTATGGGTATTAATTCATATATATACGATAAAAATGATGCAAACACATAATTGATTAGATGATAACCTTAAATACTTCATTTTCAATCATCTATTTGTTTCTCGTTAAAATACTGAGGAAGATATTGAAAAGGGGAGAAGTTCGGTTTTTATTGCATATATCGACGTTTCAGCCGGATTAGAGCGGTTTTACGTGTACATCTTCCCTCCGTAATATAAACGGAAAATCAAAAACATTTTAGTAAATTCTAATGAAAATACATTGTTTTTTTATCATTTGTATTGGAAACAACATTGTCATATGTCTTTTCTTGGATTTAAATAATACGAAACCTCGCTCAATGATTTGAAGTTAAAATCCTCAAATTTGGTAAAATAGTGACTTTTCACGTTAATCATGTAGTTTGATATTACGCAAATATATTCATTTTTACCAATATTTCGATACTATTTCATGTAGTATCACAATATGTGATTTGGCCTTCGAATATCAGAATTTCGCATAATATTGCATTTTAAGCAAGTTTTCTTGCATTTTGTTTGTACGAAAAATCATCGAATTTAGCAATATTTTGACGCTTATCATCCCCTTTTCCATTATGTGATTTAAACAAAATATCATCGAATTAGGCAATATTTTGCCGTTTTTCCACGTTTTTGTGAATTTTCAGTTTATAGGTATTAATTCACTATATATACGATAAAAATGATGCAAACACATAATTGATTAGATAATAACCTTAAATACTTCATTTTCTAACAACTATTTCTTTCTCGTTAAAATACTGTGTATGATATTGAAAGGGGGAGAAATTTTGATTTTATTGCATATATCGACGTTTCAGCCGGAATAGAGCGGTTTTCGTGTACATCTTCCATCGGTAATATAAACTAAAAATCAGGAACATTTTATTTAATTCTAATGAAAACACATTGATTTTTATCATTTGTATTGGAAACAACATTGTCATATGTCTTTTCTTGGATCTAAATAATACGAAACCTCGCTCAATGATTTGAAGTTAAAATCCTCAAATATGGTAAAATAGTGACTTTTTCACGTTAATCATGTTGTTTGATGTTACGTAAATATATTCATTTTTACCAATATTTCGATACTATTTCATGTAGTATTACGATATGTGATTTGGCCTTGAAATCTCAGAATTTCGCATAATATTGCATTTTAAGCAAGTTTTCTTGCATTTTGTTTCGTACGAAAAATCATCGAATTTAGCAATATTTTGACGTTTATCATCCCCTTTTCCTTTATGTGATTTAAACAAAATATCATCGAATTAGGCAATATTTTGCCGTTTTCCACGTTTTTGTGAATTTTCAGTCTATGGGTATTAATTCATATATATACGATAAAAATGATGCAAACACATAATTGATTAGATGATAACCTTAAATACTTCATTTTCAATCATCTATTTGTTTCTCGTTAAAATACTGAGGAAGATATTGAAAAGGGGAGAAGTTCGGTTTTTATTGCATATATCGACGTTTCAGCCGGATTAGAGCGGTTTTACGTGTACATCTTCCCTCCGTAATATAAACGGAAAATCAAAAACATTTTAGTAAATTCTAATGAAAATACATTGTTTTTTTATCATTTGTATTGGAAACAACATTTTCATATGTCTTTTTTGTTGGATCTAAATAATACGAAACCTCGCTCAAGGATTTGAAGTTAAAATCCTCAAATTTGGTAAAATAGTGACTTTTCACGTTAATCATGTAGTTTGATATTACGCAAATATATTCATTTTTACCAATATTTCGATACTATTTCATGTAGTATCACAATATGTGATTTGGCCTTCGAATCTTAGAATTTCGCATAATATTGCATTTTAAGCATGTTTTCTTGCATTTTGTTTGTACGAAAAATCATCGAATTTAGCAATATTTTGACGTTTATCATCCCCTTTTCCTTTATGTGATTTAAACAAAATATCATCGAATTAGGCAATATTTTGCCGTTTTTCCGCGTTTTTGTGAATTTTCAGTTTATAGGTATTAATTCACTATATATACGATAAAAATGATGCAAACACATAATTGATTAGATAATAACCTTAAATACTTCATTTTCTAACAACTATTTCTTTCTCGTTAAAATACTGAGTATGATATTGAAAGGGGAGAAATTTTGATTTTATTGCATATATCGAAGTTTCAGCCGGAATAGAGCGGTTTTCGTGTACATCTTCCATCGCTAATATAAACTAAAAATCAGGAACATTTTATTTAATTCTAATGAAAACACATTGATTTTTATCATTTGTAATGGAAACAACATTGTCATATGTCTTTTCTTGGATCTAAATAATACGAAACCTCGCTCAATGATTTGAAGTTAAAATCCTCAAATTTGGTAAAATAGTGACTTTTCACGTTAATCATGTAGTTTGATATTACGCAAATATATTCATTTTTACCAATATTTCGATACTATTTCATGTAGTATCACAATATGTGATTTGGCCTTCGAATCTCAGAATTTCGCATAATATTGCATTTTAAGCAAGTTTTCTTGCATTTTGTTTGTACGAAAAATCATCGAATTTAGCAATATTTTGACGCTTATCATCCCCTTTTCCATTATGTGATTTAAACAAAATATCATCGAATTAGGCAATATTTTGCCGTTTTTCCACGTTTTTGTGAATTTTCAGTTTATAGGTATTAATTCACTATATATACGATAAAAATGATGCAAACACATAATTGATTAGATAATAACCTTAAATACTTCATTTTCTAACAACTATTTCTTTCTCGTTAAAATACTGTGTATGATATTGAAAGGGGGAGATATTTTGATTTTATTGCATATATCGACGTTTCAGCCGGAATAGAGCGGTTTTCGTGTACATCTTCCATCGGTAATATAAACTAAAAATCAGGAACATTTTATTTAATTCTAATGAAAACACATTGATTTTTATCATTTGTATTGGAAAGAACATTGTCATATGTCTTTTCTTGGATCTAAATAATACGAAACCTCGCTCAATGATTTGAAGTCCAAATCCTCAAATATGGTAAAAAGTGACTTTTTCACGTTAATCATGTAGTTTGATGTTACGTAAATATATTCATTTTTACCAATATTTCGATACTATTTCATGTAGTATTACGATATGTGATTTGGCCTTGAAATCTCAGAATTTCGCATAATATTGCATTTTAAGCAAGTTTTCTTGCATTTTGTTTCGTACGAAAAATCATCGAATTTAGCAATATTTTGACGTTTATCATCCCCTTTTCCTTTATGTGATTTAAACAAAATATCATCGAATTAGGCAATATTTTGCCGTTTTCCACGTTTTTGTGAATTTTCAGTCTATGGGTATTAATTCATATATATACGATAAAAATGATGCAAACACATAATTGATTAGATGATAACCTTAAATACTTCATTTTCAATCATCTATTTGTTTCTCGCTAAAATACTGAGGAAGATATTGAAAAGGGGAGAAGTTCGGTTTTTATTGCATATATCGACGTTTCAGCCGGATTAGAGCGGTTTTACGTGTACATTTTCCCTCCGTAATATAAACGGAAAATCAAAAACATTTTAGTAAATTCTAATGAAAATACATTGTTTTTTTATCATTTGTATTGGAAACAACATTGTCATATGTCTTTTCTTGGATTTAAATAATACGAAACCTCGCTCAATGATTTGAAGTTAAAATCCTCAAATTTGGTAAAATAGTGACTTTTCACGTTAATCATGTAGTTTGATATTACGCAAATATATTCATTTTTACCAATATTTCGATACTATTTCATGTAGTATCACAATATGTGATTTGGCCTTCGAATCTCAGAATTTCGCATAATATTGCATTTTAAGCAAGTTTTCTTGCATTTTGTTTGTACGAAAAATCATCGAATTTAGCAATATTTTGACGCTTATCATCCCCTTTTCCATTATGTGATTTAAACAAAATATCATCGAATTAGGCAATATTTTGCCGTTTTTCCACGTTTTTGTGAATTTTCAGTTTATAGGTATTAATTCACTATATATACGATAAAAATGATGCAAACACATAATTGATTAGATAATAACCTTAAATACTTCATTTTCTAACAACTATTTCTTTCTCGTTAAAATACTGTGTATGATATTGAAAGGGGGAGATATTTTGATTTTATTGCATATATCGACGTTTCAGCCGGAATAGAGCGGTTTTCGTGTACATCTTCCATCGGTAATATAAACTAAAAATCAGGAACATTTTATTTAATTCTAATGAAAACACATTGATTTTTATCATTTGTATTGGAAACAACATTGTCATATGTCTTTTCTTGGATCTAAATAATACGAAACCTCGCTCAATGATTTGAAGTTAAAATCCTCAAATATGGTAAAAAGTGACTTTTTCACGTTAATCATGTAGTTTGATGTTACGTAAATATATTCATTTTTACCAATATTTCGATACTATTTCATGTAGTATTACGATATGTGATTTGGCCTTGAAATCTCAGAATTTCGCATAATATTGCATTTTAAGCAAGTTTTCTTGCATTTTGTTTCGTACGAAAAATCATCGAATTTAGCAATATTTTGACGTTTATCATCCCCTTTTCCTTTATGTGATTTAAACAAAATATCATCGAATTAGGCAATATTTTGCCGTTTTCCACGTTTTTGTGAATTTTCAGTCTATGGGTAATAATTCATATATATACGATAAAAATGATGCAAACACATAATTGATTAGATGATAACCTTAAATACTTCATTTTCAATCATCTATTTGTTTCTCGCTAAAATACTGAGGAAGATATTGAAAAGGGGAGAAGTTCGGTTTTTATTGCATATATCGACGTTTCAGCCGGATTAGAGCGGTTTTACGTGTACATCTTCCCTCCGTAATATAAACGGAAAATCAAAAACATTTTAGTAAATTCTAATGAAAATACATTGTTTTTTTATCATTTGTATTGGAAACAACATTGTCATATGTCTTTTCTTGGATTTAAATAATACGAAACCTCGCTCAATGATTTGAAGTTAAAATCCTCAAATTTGGTAAAATAGTGACTTTTCACGTTAATCATGTAGTTTGATATTACGCAAATATATTCATTTTTACCAATATTTCGATACTATTTCATGTAGTATCACAATATGTGATTTGGCCTTCGAATCTCAGAATTTCGCATAATATTGCATTTTAAGCAAGTTTTCTTGCATTTTGTTTGTACGAAAAATCATCGAATTCAGCAATATTTTGACGCTTATCGTCCCCTTTTCCATTATGTGAATTAAACAAAATATCATCGAATTAGGCAATATTTTGCCGTTTTTCCACGTTTTTGTGAATTTTCAGTTTATAGGTATTAATTCACTATATATACGATAAAAATGATGCAAACACATAATTGATTAGATAATAACCTTAAATACTTCATTTTCTAACAACTATTTCTTTCTCGTTAAAATACTGTGTATGATATTGAAAGGGGGAGAAATTTTGATTTTATTGCATATATCGACGTTTCAGCCGGAATAGAGCGGTTTTCGTGTACATCTTCCATCGGTAATATAAACTAAAAATCAGGAACATTTTATTTAATTCTAATGAAAACACATTGATTTTTATAATTTGTATTGGAAACAACATTGTCATATGTCTTTTCTTGGATCTAAATAATACGAAACCTCGCTCAATGATTTGAAGTAAAAATCATCAAATATGGTAAAATAGTGACTTTTTCACGTTAATCATGTAGTCTGATGTTACGTAAATATATTCATTTTTACCAATATTTCGATACTATTTCATGTAGTATTACGATATGTGATTTGGCCTTGAAATCTCAGAATTTCGCATAATATTGCATTTTAAGCAAGTTTTCTTGCATTTTGTTTCGTACGAAAAATCATCGAATTTAGCAATATTTTGACGTTTATCATCCCCTTTTCCTTTATGTGATTTAAACAAAATATCATCGAATTAGGCAATATTTTGCCGTTTTCCACGTTTTTGTGAATTTTCAGTCTATGGGTATTAATTCATATATATACGATAAAAATGATGCAAACACATAATTGATTAGATGATAACCTTAAATACTTCATTTTCAATCATCTATTTGTTTCTCGTTAAAATACTGAGGAAGATATTGAAAAGGGGAGAAGTTCGGTTTTTATTGCATATATCGACGTTTCAGCCGGATTAGAGCGGTTTTACGTGTACATCTTCCCTCCGTAATATAAACGGAAAATCAAAAACATTTTAGTAAATTCTAATGAAAATACATTGTTTTTTTATCATTTGTATTGGAAACAACATTGTCATATGTCTTTTCTTGGATTTAAATAATACGAAACCTCGCTCAATGATTTGAAGTTAAAATCCTCAAATTTGGTAAAATAGTGACTTTTCACGTTAATCATGTAGTTTGATATTACGCAAATATATTCATTTTTACCAATATTTCGATACTATTTCATGTAGTATCACAATATGTGATTTGGCCTTCGAATCTCAGAATTTCGCATAATATTGCATTTTAAGCAAGTTTTCTTGCATTTTGTTTGTACGAAAAATCATCGAATTTAGCAATATTTTGACGCTTATCATCCCCTTTTCCATTATGTGATTTAAACAAAATATCATCGAATTAGGCAATATTTTGCCGTTTTTCCACGTGTTTGTGAATTTTCAGTTTATAGGTATTAATTCACTATATATACGATAAAAATGATGCAAACACATAATTGATTAGATAATAACCTTAAATACTTCATTTTCTAACAACTATTTCTTTCTCGTTAAAATACTGTGTATGATATTGAAAGGGGGAGAAATTTTGATTTTATTGCATATATCGACGTTTCAGCCGGAATAGAGCGGTTTTCGTGTACATCTTCCATCGGTAATATAAACTAAAAATCAGGAACATTTTATTTAATTCTAATGAAAACACATTGATTTTTATCATTTGTATTGGAAACAACATTGTCATATGTCTTTTCTTGGATCTAAATAATACGAAACCTCGCTCAATGATTTGAAGTTAAAATCCTCAAATATGGTAAAATAGTGACTTTTTCACGTTAATCATGTAGTTTGATGTTACGTAAATATATTCATTTTTACCAATATTTCGATACTATTTCATGTAGTATTACGATATGTGATTTGGCCTTGAAATCTCAGAATTTCGCATAATATTGCATTTTAAGCAAGTTTTCTTGCATTTTGTTTCGTACGAAAAATCATCGAATTTAGCAATATTTTGACGTTTATCATCCCCTTTTCCTTTATGTGATTTAAACAAAATATCATCGAATTAGGCAATATTTTGCCGTTTTCCACGTTTTTGTGAATTTTCAGTCTATGGGTATTAATTCATATATATACGATAAAAATGATGCAAACACATAATTGATTAGATGATAACCTTAAATACTTCATTTTCAATCATCTATTTGTTTCTCGTTAAAATACTGAGGAAGATATTGAAAAGGGGAGAAGTTCGGTTTTTATTGCATATATCGACGTTTCAGCCGGATTAGAGCGGTTTTACATGTACATCTTCCCTCCGTAATATAAACGGAAAATCAAAAACATTTTAGTAAATTCTAATGAAAATACATTGTTTTTTTATCATTTGTATTGGAAACAACATTGTCATATGTCTTTTCTTGGATTTAAATAATACGAAACCTCGCTCAATGATTTGAAGTTAAAATCCTCAAATTTGGTAAAATAGTGACTTTTCACGTTAATCATGTAGTTTGATATTACGCAAATATATTCATTTTTACCAATATTTCGATACTATTTCATGTAGTATCACAATATGTGATTTGGCCTTCGAATCTCAGAATTTCGCATAATATTGCATTTTAAGCAAGTTTTCTTGCATTTTGTTTGTACGAAAAATCATCGAATTTAGCAATATTTTGACGCTTATCATCCCCTTTTCCATTATGTGATTTAAACAAAATATCATCGAATTAGGCAATATTTTGCCGTTTTTCCACGTTTTTGTGAATTTTCAGTTTATAGGTATTAATTCACTATATATACGATAAAAATGATGCAAACACATAATTGATTAGATAATAACCTTAAATACTTCATTTTCTAACAACTATTTCTTTCTCGTTAAAATACTGTGTATGATATTGAAAGGGGGAGAAATTTTGATTTTATTGCATATATCGACGTTTCAGCCGGAATAGAGCGGTTTTCGTGTACATCTTCCATCGGTAATATAAACTAAAAATCAGGAACATTTTATTTAATTCTAATGAAAACACATTGATTTTTATCATTTGTATTGGAAACAACATTGTCATATGTCTTTTCTTGGATCTAAATAATACGAAACCTCGCTCAATGATTTGAAGTTAAAATCCTCAAATATGGTAAAATAGTGACTTTTTCACGTTAATCATGTAGTTTGATGTTACGTAAATATATTCATTTTTACCAATATTTCGATACTATTTCATGTAGTATTACGATATGTGATTTGGCCTTGAAATCTCAGAATTTCGCATAATATTGCATTTTAAGCAAGTTTTCTTGCATTTTGTTTCGTACGAAAAATCATCGAATTTAGCAATATTTTGACGTTTATCATCCCCTTTTCCTTTATGTAATTTAAACAAAATATCATCGAATTAGGCAATATTTTGCCGTTTTCCACGTTTTTGTGAATTTTCAGTCTATGGGTATTAATTCATATATATACGATAAAAATGATGCAAACACATAATTGATTAGATGATAACCTTAAATACTTCATTTTCAATCATCTATTTGTTTCTCGTTAAAATACTGAGGAAGATATTGAAAAGGGGAGAAGTTCGGTTTTTATTGCATATATCGACGTTTCAGCCGGATTAGAGCGGTTTTACGTGTACATCTTCCCTCCGTAATATAAACGGAAAATCAAAAACATTTTAGTAAATTCTAATGAAAATACATTGTTTTTTTATCATTTGTATTGGAAACAACATTGTCATATGTCTTTTCTTGGATCTAAATAATACGAAACCTCGCTCAAGGATTTGAAGTTAAAATCCTCAAATTTGGTAAAATAGTGACTTTTCACGTTAATCATGTAGTTTGATATTACGCAAATATATTCATTTTTACCAATATTTCGATACTATTTCATGTAGTATCACAATATGTGATTTGGCCTTCGAATCTTAGAATTTCGCATAATATTGCATTTTAAGCATGTTTTCTTGCATTTTGTTTGTACGAAAAATCATCGAATTTAGCAATATTTTGACGTTTATCATCCCCTTTTCCTTTATGTGATTTAAACAAAATATCATCGAATTAGGCAATATTTTGCCGTTTTTCCGCGTTTTTGTGAATTTTCAGTTTATGGGTATTAATTAATTATATATACGATAAAAATGATGCAAACACATAATTGATTAGATAATAACCTTAAATACTTCATTTTCTAACAACTATTTCTTTCTCGTTAAAATACTGAGTATGATATTGAAAGGGGAGAAATTTTGATTTTATTGCATATATCGAAGTTTCAGCCGGAATAGAGCGGTTTTCGTGTACATCTTCCATCGCTAATATAAACTAAAAATCAGGAACATTTTATTTAATTCTAATGAAAACACATTGATTTTTATCATTTGTAATGGAAACAACATTGTCATATGTCTTTTCTTGGATCTAAATTTTACGAAACCTCGCTCAATGATTTGAAGTTAAAATCCTCAAACATGGTAAAATAGTGACTTTTTCACGTTAATCATGTAGTTTGATGTTACGTAAATATATTAATTTTTACCAATATTTCGATACTATTTCATGTAGTATTACGATATGTGATTTGGCCTTGAAATCTCAGAATTTCGCATAATATTGCATTTTAAGCAAGTTTTCTTGCATTTTGTTTATTACGAAAAATCATCGAATTTAGCAATATTTTGACGTTTATCATCCCCTTTTCCTTTATGTGATTTAAACAAAATATCATCGAATTAGGCAATATTTTGCCGTTTTCCACGTTTTTGGGAATTTTCAGTCTATGGGTATTAATTCATATATATACGATAAAAATGATGCAAACACATAATTGATTAGATGATAACCTTAAATACTTCATTTTCAATCATCTATTTGTTTCTCGTTAAAATACTGAGGAAGATATTGAAAAGGGGAGAAGTTCGGTTTTTATTGCATATATCGACGTTTCAGCCGGATTAGAGCGGTTTTACGTGTACATCTTCCCTCCGTAATATAAACGGAAAATCAAAAACATTTTAGTAAATTCTAATGAAAATACATTGTTTTTTTATCATTTGTATTGGAAACAACATTGTCATATGTCTTTTCTTGGATTTAAATAATACGAAACCTCGCTCAATGATTTGAAGTTAAAATCCTCAAATTTGGTAAAATAGTGACTTTTCACGTTAATCATGTAGTTTGATATTACGCAAATATATTCATTTTTACCAATATTTC
Organism: Procambarus clarkii; assembly: GCF_040958095.1. Taxonomy (NCBI): domain Eukaryota; kingdom Metazoa; phylum Arthropoda; class Malacostraca; order Decapoda; family Cambaridae; genus Procambarus; species Procambarus clarkii. The sequence goes on from NW_027190565.1 coordinate 14,741, forward strand.
GATACTATTTCATGTAGTATCACAATATGTGATTTGGCCTTCGAATCTCAGAATTTCGCATAATATTGCATTTTAAGCAAGTTTTCTTGCATTTTGTTTGTACGAAAAATCATCGAATTTAGCAATATTTTGACGCTTATCATCCCCTTTTCCATTATGTGATTTAAAAAAATATCATCGAATTAGGCAATATTTTGCCGTTTTTCCACGTTTTTGTGAATTTTCAGTTTATAGGTATTAATTCACTATATATACGATAAAAATGATGCAAACACATAATTGATTAGATAATAACCTTAAATACTTCATTTTCTAACAACTATTTCTTTCTCGTTAAAATACTGTGTATGATATTGAAAGGGGGAGAAATTTTGATTTTATTGCATATATCGACGTTTCAGCCGGAATAGAGCGGTTTTCGTGTACATCTTCCATCGGTAATATAAACTAAAAATCAGGAACATTTTATTTAATTCTAATGAAAACACATTGATTTTTATCATTTGTATTGGAAACAACATTGTCATATGTCTTTTCTTGGATCTAAATAATACGAAACCTCGCTCAATGATTTGAAGTTAAAATCCTCAAATATGGTAAAATAGTGACTTTTTCACGTTAATCATGTAGTTTGATGTTACGTAAATATATTCATTTTTACCAATATTTCGATACTATTTCATGTAGTATTACGATATGTGATTTGGCCTTGAAATCTCAGAATTTCGCATAATATTGCATTTTAAGCAAGTTTTCTTGCATTTTGTTTCGTACGAAAAATCATCGAATTTAGCAATATTTTGACGTTTATCATCCCCTTTTCCTTTATGTGATTTAAACAAAATATCATCGAATTAGGCAATATTTTGCCGTTTTCCACGTTTTTGTGAATTTTCAGTCTATGGGTATTAATTCATATATATACGATAAAAATGATGCAAACACATAATTGATTTGATGATAACCTTAAATACTTCATTTTCAATCATCTATTTGTTTCTCGTTAAAATACTGAGGAAGATATTGAAAAGGGGAGAAGTTCGGTTTTTATTGCATATATCGACGTTTCAGCCGGATTAGAGCGGTTTTACGTGTACATCTTCCCTCCGTAATATAAACGGAAAATCAAAAACATTTTAGTAAATTCTAATGAAAATACATTGTTTTTTTATCATTTGTATTGGAAACAACATTGTCATATGTCTTTTCTTGGATTTAAATAATACGAAACCTCGCTCAATGATTTGAAGTTAAAATCCTCAAATTTGGTAAAATAGTGACTTTTCACGTTAATCATGTAGTTTGATATTACGCAAATATATTCATTTTACCAATATTTCGATACTATTTCATGTAGTATCACAATATGTGATTTGGCCTTCGAATCTCAGAATTTCGCATAATATTGCATTTTAAGCAAGTTTTCTTGCATTTTGTTTGTACGAAAAATCATCGAATTTAGCAATATTTTGACGCTTATCATCCCCTTTTCCATTATTTGATTTAAACAAAATATCATCGAATTAGGCAATATTTTGCCGTTTTTCCACGTTTTTGTGAATTTTCAGTTTATAGGTATTAATTCACTATATATACGATAAAAATGATGCAAACACATAATTGATTAGATAATAACCTTAAATACTTCATTTTCTAACAACTATTTCTTTCTCGTTAAAATACTGTGTATGATATTGAAAGGGGGAGAAATTTTGATTTTATTGCATATATCGACGTTTCAGCCGGAATAGAGCGGTTTTCGTGTACATCTTCCATCGGTAATATAAACTAAAAATCAGGAACATTTTATTTAATTCTAATGAAAACACATTGATTTTTATCATTTGTATTGGAAACAACATTGTCATATGTCTTTTCTTGGATCTAAATAATACGAAACCTCGCTCAATGATTTGAAGTTAAAATTCTCAAACATGGTAAAATAGTGACTTTTTCACGTTAATCATGTAGTTTGATATTACGTAAATATCCTCATTTTTACCAATATTTCGATACTATTTCATGTAGTATTACGATATGTGATTTGGCCTTCAAATCTCAGAATTTCGCATAATATTGCATTTTAAGCAAGTTTTCTTGCATTTTGTTTCTTACGAAAAATCATCGAATTTAGCAATATTTTGATGTTTATCATCCCCTTTTCCTTTATGTGATTTAAACAAAATATCATCGAATTAGGCAATATTTTGCCGTTTTCCACGTTTTTGTGATTTTCAGTCTATGGGTATTAATTCATATATGTACGATAAAAATGATGCAAACACATAATTGATTAGATAATAACCTTAAATACTTCATTTTCAATCATCTATTTGTTTCTCGTTAAAATACTGAGGAAGATATTGAAAAGGGGAGAAGTTCGGTTTTTATTGCATATATCAACGTTTCAGCCGGATTAGAGCGGTTTTACGTGTACATCTTCCCTCTGTAATATAAACGGAAAATCAAAAACATTTTAGTTAATTCTAATGAAAATACATTGTTTTTTTATCATTTGTATTGGAAACAACATTGTCATATGTCTTTTCTTGGATCTAAATAATACGAAACCTCGCTCAATGATTTGAAGTTAAAATCCTCAAATTTGGTAAAATAGTGACTTTTCACGTTAATCATGTAGTTTGATATTACGCAAATATATTCATTTTTACCAATATTTCGATCCTATTTCATGTAGTATCACAATATGTGATTTGGCCTTCGAATCTTAGAATTTCGCATAATATTGCATTTTAAGCATGTTTTCTTGCATTTTGTTTGTACAAAAAATCATCGAATTTAGCAATATTTTGACGTTTATCATCCCCTTTTCCTTTATGTGATTTAAACAAAATATCATCGAATTAGGCAATATTTTGCCGTTTTTCCACGTTTTTGTGAATTTTCACTTTATAGGTATTAATTCACTATATATACGATAAAAATGATGCAAACACATAATTGATTAGATAATAACCTTAAATACTTCATTTTCTAACAACTATTTCTTTCTCGTTAAAATACTGTGTATGATATTGAAAGGGGGAGAAATTTTGATTTTATTGCATATATCGACGTTTCAGCCGGAATAGAGCGGTATTCGTGTACATCTTCCATCGGTAATATAAACTAAAAATCAGGAACATTTTATTTAATTCTAATGAAAACACATTGATTTTTATCATTTGTATTGGAAACAACATTGTCATATGTCTTTTCTTGGATCTAAATAATACGAAACCTCGCTCAATGATTTGAAGTTAAAATTCTCAAACATGGTAAAATAGTGACTTTTTCACGTTAATCATGTAGTTTGATATTACGTAAATATCCTCATTTTTACCAATATTTCGATACTATTTCATGTAGTATTACGATATGTGATTTGGCCTTCAAATCTCAGAATTTCGCATAATATTGCATTTTAAGCAAGTTTTCTTGCATTTTTGTTTCTTACGAAAAATCATCGAATTTAGCAATATTTTGATGTTTATAATCACCCTTTTCCTTTATGTGATTTAAACAAAATATCATCGAATTAGGCAATATTTTGCCGTTTTTCCACGTTTTTGTGAATTTTCAATTTATGGGTATTAATTCATTATATATACGATAAAAAAGATGCAAACACATAATTGATTAGATAATAACCTTAAATACTTCATTTTCAATCATCTATTTGTTTCTCGTTAAAATACTGAGTAAGATATTGAAAGGGGGAGAAGTTCGGTTTTTATTGCATATATCGACGTTTCAGCCGGATTAGAACGGTTTTACGTGTACATCTTCCCTCCGTAATATAAACGGAAAATCAAGAACATTTTAGTTAATTCTAATGAAAACACATTGTTTTTTTATCATTTGTATTGGAAACAACATTGTCATGTCTTTTCTTGGATCTAAATAATACGAAACCTCGCTCAATGATTTGAAGTTAAAATTCTCAAACATGGTAAAATAGTGACTTTTTCACGTTAATCATGTAGTTTGATATTACGTAAATATCCTCATTTTTACCAATATTTCGATACTATTTCATGTAGTATTACGATATGTGATTTGGCCTTCAAATCTCAGAATTTCGCATAATATTGCATTTTAAGCAAGTTTTCTTGCATTTTGTTTCGTACGAAAAATCACCGAATTTAGCAATATTTTGACGCTTATCATCCCCTTTTCCTTTATGTGATTTAAACAAAATATCATCGAATTAGGCAATATTTTGCCGTTTTCCACGTTTTTGTGATTTTCAGTCTATGGGTATTAATTCATATATATACGATAAAAATGATGCAAACACATAATTGATTAGATAATAACCTTAAATACTTCATTTTCAATCATCTATTTGTTTCTCGTTAAAATACTGAGGAAGATATTGAAAAGGGGAGAAGTTCGGTTTTTATTGCATATATCGACGTTTCAGCCGGATTAGAGCGGTTTTACGTGTACATCTTCCCTCCGTAATATAAACGGAAAATCAAAAACATTTTAGTAAATTCTAATGAAAATACATTGTTTTTTTATCATTTGTATTGGAAACAACATTGTCATATGTCTTTTCTTGGATCTAAATAATACGAAACCTCGCTCAAGGATTTGAAGTTAAAATCCTCAAATTTGGTAAAATAGTGACTTTTCACGTTAATCATGTAGTTTGATATTACGCAAATATATTCATTTTTACCAATATTTCGATACTATTTCATGTAGTATCACAATATGTGATTTGGCCTTCGAATCTTAGAATTTCGCATAATATTGCATTTTAAGCATGTTTTCTTGCATTTTGTTTGTACGAAAAATCATCGAATTTAGCAATATTTTGACGTTTATCATCCCCTTTTCCTTTATGTGATTTAAACAAAATATCATCGAATTAGGCAATATTTTGCCGTTTTTCCGCGTTTTTGTGAATTTTCAGTTTATGGGTATTAATTAATTATATATACGATAAAAATGATGCAAACACATAATTGATTAGATAATAACCTTAAATACTTCATTTTCTAACAACTATTTCTTTCTCGTTAAAATACTGAGTATGATATTGAAAGGGGAGAAATTTTGATTTTATTGCATATATCGAAGTTTCAGCCGGAATAGAGCGGTTTTCGTGTACATCTTCCATCGCTAATATAAACTAAAAATCAGGAACATTTTATTTAATTCTAATGAAAACACATTGATTTTTATCATTTGTAATGGAAACAACATTGTCATATGTCTTTTCTTGGATCTAAATTTTACGAAACCTCGCTCAATGATTTGAAGTTAAAATCCTCAAACATGGTAAAATAGTGACTTTTTCACGTTAATCATGTAGTTTGATGTTACGTAAATATATTAATTTTTACCAATATTTCGATACTATTTCATGTAGTATTACGATATGTGATTTGGCCTTGAAATCTCAGAATTTCGCATAATATTGCATTTTAAGCAAGTTTTCTTGCATTTTGTTTATTACGAAAAATCATCGAATTTAGCAATATTTTGACGTTTATCATCCCCTTTTCCTTTATGTGATTTAAACAAAATATCATCGAATTAGGCAATATTTTGCCGTTTTCCACGTTTTTGGGAATTTTCAGTCTATGGGTATTAATTCATATATATACGATAAAAATGATGCAAACACATAATTGATTAGATGATAACCTTAAATACTTCATTTTCAATCATCTATTTGTTTCTCGTTAAAATACTGAGGAAGATATTGAAAAGGGGAGAAGTTCGGTTTTTATTGCATATATCGACGTTTCAGCCGGATTAGAGCGGTTTTACGTGTACATCTTCCCTCCGTAATATAAACGGAAAATCAAAAACATTTTAGTAAATTCTAATGAAAATACATTGTTTTTTTATCATTTGTATTGGAAACAACATTGTCATATGTCTTTTCTTGGATTTAAATAATACGAAACCTCGCTCAATGATTTGAAGTTAAAATCCTCAAATTTGGTAAAATAGTGACTTTTCACGTTAATCATGTAGTTTGATATTACGCAAATATATTCATTTTTACCAATATTTCGATACTATTTCATGTAGTATCACAATATGTGATTTGGCCTTCGAATCTCAGAATTTCGCATAATATTGCATTTTAAGCAAGTTTTCTTGCATTTTGTTTGTACGAAAAATCATCGAATTTAGCAATATTTTGACGCTTATCATCCCCTTTTCCATTATGTGATTTAAAAAAATATCATCGAATTAGGCAATATTTTGCCGTTTTTCCACGTTTTTGTGAATTTTCAGTTTATAGGTATTAATTCACTATATATACGATAAAAATGATGCAAACACATAATTGATTAGATAATAACCTTAAATACTTCATTTTCTAACAACTATTTCTTTCTCGTTAAAATACTGTGTATGATATTGAAAGGGGGAGAAATTTTGATTTTATTGCATATATCGACGTTTCAGCCGGAATAGAGCGGTTTTCGTGTACATCTTCCATCGGTAATATAAACTAAAAATCAGGAACATTTTATTTAATTCTAATGAAAACACATTGATTTTTATCATTTGTATTGGAAACAACATTGTCATATGTCTTTTCTTGGATCTAAATAATACGAAACCTCGCTCAATGATTTGAAGTTAAAATCCTCAAATATGGTAAAATAGTGACTTTTTCACGTTAATCATGTAGTTTGATGTTACGTAAATATATTCATTTTTACCAATATTTCGATACTATTTCATGTAGTATTACGATATGTGATTTGGCCTTGAAATCTCAGAATTTCGCATAATATTGCATTTTAAGCAAGTTTTCTTGCATTTTGTTTCGTACGAAAAATCATCGAATTTAGCAATATTTTGACGTTTATCATCCCCTTTTCCTTTATGTGATTTAAACAAAATATCATCGAATTAGGCAATATTTTGCCGTTTTCCACGTTTTTGTGAATTTTCAGTCTATGGGTATTAATTCATATATATACGATAAAAATGATGCAAACACATAATTGATTTGATGATAACCTTAAATACTTCATTTTCAATCATCTATTTGTTTCTCGTTAAAATACTGAGGAAGATATTGAAAAGGGGAGAAGTTCGGTTTTTATTGCATATATCGACGTTTCAGCCGGATTAGAGCGGTTTTACGTGTACATCTTCCCTCCGTAATATAAACGGAAAATCAAAAACATTTTAGTAAATTCTAATGAAAATACATTGTTTTTTTATCATTTGTATTGGAAACAACATTGTCATATGTCTTTTCTTGGATTTAAATAATACGAAACCTCGCTCAATGATTTGAAGTTAAAATCCTCAAATTTGGTAAAATAGTGACTTTTCACGTTAATCATGTAGTTTGATATTACGCAAATATATTCATTTTACCAATATTTCGATACTATTTCATGTAGTATCACAATATGTGATTTGGCCTTCGAATCTCAGAATTTCGCATAATATTGCATTTTAAGCAAGTTTTCTTGCATTTTGTTTGTACGAAAAATCATCGAATTTAGCAATATTTTGACGCTTATCATCCCCTTTTCCATTATTTGATTTAAACAAAATATCATCGAATTAGGCAATATTTTGCCGTTTTTCCACGTTTTTGTGAATTTTCAGTTTATAGGTATTAATTCACTATATATACGATAAAAATGATGCAAACACATAATTGATTAGATAATAACCTTAAATACTTCATTTTCTAACAACTATTTCTTTCTCGTTAAAATACTGTGTATGATATTGAAAGGGGGAGAAATTTTGATTTTATTGCATATATCGACGTTTCAGCCGGAATAGAGCGGTTTTCGTGTACATCTTCCATCGGTAATATAAACTAAAAATCAGGAACATTTTATTTAATTCTAATGAAAACACATTGATTTTTATCATTTGTATTGGAAACAACATTGTCATATGTCTTTTCTTGGATCTAAATAATACGAAACCTCGCTCAATGATTTGAAGTTAAAATTCTCAAACATGGTAAAATAGTGACTTTTTCACGTTAATCATGTAGTTTGATATTACGTAAATATCCTCATTTTTACCAATATTTCGATACTATTTCATGTAGTATTACGATATGTGATTTGGCCTTCAAATCTCAGAATTTCGCATAATATTGCATTTTAAGCAAGTTTTCTTGCATTTTGTTTCTTACGAAAAATCATCGAATTTAGCAATATTTTGATGTTTATCATCCCCTTTTCCTTTATGTGATTTAAACAAAATATCATCGAATTAGGCAATATTTTGCCGTTTTCCACGTTTTTGTGATTTTCAGTCTATGGGTATTAATTCATATATGTACGATAAAAATGATGCAAACACATAATTGATTAGATAATAACCTTAAATACTTCATTTTCAATCATCTATTTGTTTCTCGTTAAAATACTGAGGAAGATATTGAAAAGGGGAGAAGTTCGGTTTTTATTGCATATATCAACGTTTCAGCCGGATTAGAGCGGTTTTACGTGTACATCTTCCCTCTGTAATATAAACGGAAAATCAAAAACATTTTAGTTAATTCTAATGAAAATACATTGTTTTTTTATCATTTGTATTGGAAACAACATTGTCATATGTCTTTTCTTGGATCTAAATAATACGAAACCTCGCTCAATGATTTGAAGTTAAAATCCTCAAATTTGGTAAAATAGTGACTTTTCACGTTAATCATGTAGTTTGATATTACGCAAATATATTCATTTTTACCAATATTTCGATCCTATTTCATGTAGTATCACAATATGTGATTTGGCCTTCGAATCTTAGAATTTCGCATAATATTGCATTTTAAGCATGTTTTCTTGCATTTTGTTTGTACAAAAAATCATCGAATTTAGCAATATTTTGACGTTTATCATCCCCTTTTCCTTTATGTGATTTAAACAAAATATCATCGAATTAGGCAATATTTTGCCGTTTTTCCACGTTTTTGTGAATTTTCACTTTATAGGTATTAATTCACTATATATACGATAAAAATGATGCAAACACATAATTGATTAGATAATAACCTTAAATACTTCATTTTCTAACAACTATTTCTTTCTCGTTAAAATACTGTGTATGATATTGAAAGGGGGAGAAATTTTGATTTTATTGCATATATCGACGTTTCAGCCGGAATAGAGCGGTATTCGTGTACATCTTCCATCGGTAATATAAACTAAAAATCAGGAACATTTTATTTAATTCTAATGAAAACTCATTGATTTTTATCATTTGTATTGGAAACAACATTGTCATATGTCTTTTCTTGGATCTAAATAATACGAAACCTCGCTCAATGATTTGAAGTTAAAATTCTCAAACATGGTAAAATAGTGACTTTTTCACGTTAATTATGTAGTTTGATATTACGTAAATATCCTCATTTTTACCAATATTTCGATACTATTTCATGTAGTATTACGATATGTGATTTGGCCTTCAAATCTCAGAATTTCGCATAATATTGCATTTTAAGCAAGTTTTCTTGCATTTTTGTTTCTTACGAAAAATCATCGAATTTAGCAATATTTTGATGTTTATAATCACCCTTTTCCTTTATGTGATTTAAACAAAATATCATCGAATTAGGCAATATTTTGCCGTTTTTCCACGTTTTTGTGAATTTTCAATTTATGGGTATTAATTCATTATATATACGATAAAAAAGATGCAAACACATAATTGATTAGATAATAACCTTAAATACTTCATTTTCAATCATCTATTTGTTTCTCGTTAAAATACTGAGTAAGATATTGAAAGGGGGAGAAGTTCGGTTTTTATTGCATATATCGACGTTTCAGCCGGATTAGAACGGTTTTACGTGTACATCTTCCCTCCGTAATATAAACGGAAAATCAAGAACATTTTAGTTAATTCTAATGAAAACACATTGTTTTTTTATCATTTGTATTGGAAACAACATTGTCATGTCTTTTCTTGGATCTAAATAATACGAAACCTCGCTCAATGATTTGAAGTTAAAATTCTCAAACATGGTAAAATAGTGACTTTTTCACGTTAATCATGTAGTTTGATATTACGTAAATATCCTCATTTTTACCAATATTTCGATACTATTTCATGTAGTATTACGATATGTGATTTGGCCTTCAAATCTCAGAATTTCGCATAATATTGCATTTTAAGCAAGTTTTCTTGCATTTTGTTTCGTACGAAAAATCACCGAATTTAGCAATATTTTGACGCTTATCATCCCCTTTTCCTTTATGTGATTTAAACAAAATATCATCGAATTAGGCAATATTTTGCCGTTTTCCACGTTTTTGTGATTTTCAGTCTATGGGTATTAATTCATATATATACGATAAAAATGATGCAAACACATAATTGATTAGATAATAACCTTAAATACTTCATTTTCAATCATCTATTTGTTTCTTGTTAAAATTCTGAGTAAGATATTGAAAGGGGGAGAAGTTCGGTTTTTATTGCATATATCGACGTTTCAGCCGGATTAGAGCGGTTTTACGTGTACATCTTCCCTCCGTAATATAAACGGAAAATCAAGAACATTTTAGTTAATTCTAATGAAAACACAATGTTTTTTTATCATTTGTATTGGAATCAACATTGTCATATGTCTTTTCTTGGATATAAATAATACGAAACCTCGCTCAATGATTTGAAGTTAAAATCCTCAAATTTGGTAAAATAGTGACTTTTTCACGTTAATCATGTAGTTTGATATTGATATTACGTAATATTACGTAATATATGATCTTGATATTACGTAAATATACTCATTTTTACCAATATTTCGATACTTATTCATACGAAAAATCATCGAATTTAGCAATATTTTGACGTTTATCATCCCCTTCTCCTTTATGTGATTTAAACAAAATATCATCGAATTAAGCAATATTTTGCCGTTTTTCCACGTTTTTATGAATTTTCAGTTTATGGGTATTAATTCATTATATATACGATAAAAATGATGCAAACACATAATTGATTAGATAATAACCTTAAATACTTCATTTTCTAACAACTATTTCTTTCTCGTTAAAATACTGTGTATGATATTGAAAGGGGGAGAAATTTTGATTTTATTGCATATATCGACGTTTCAGCTGGAATAGAGCGGTTTTCGTGTACATCTTCCATCGGTAATATAAACTAAAAATCAGGAACATTTTATTTAATTCTAATGAAAACACATTGATTTTTATCATTTGTATTGGAAACAACATTGTCATATGTCTTTTCTTGGATCTAAATAATACGAAACCTCGCTCAATGATTTGAAGTTAAAATTCTCAAACATGGTAAAATAGTGACTTTTTCACGTTAATCATGTAGTTTGATATTACGTAAATATCCTCATTTTTACCAATATTTCGATACTATTTCATGTAGGTTTACGATATGTGATTTGGCCTTCAAATCTCAGAATTTCGCATAATATTGCATTTTAAGCAAGTTTTCTTGCATTTTGTTTCTTACGAAAAATCATCGAATTTAGCAATATTTTGATGTTTATCATCCCCTTTTCCTTTATGTGATTTAAACAAAATATCATCGAATTAGGCAATATTTTGCCGTTTTCCACGTTTTTGTGAATTTTCAGTCTATGGGTATTAATTCATATATGTACGATAAAAATGATGCAAACACATAATTGATTAGATAATAACCTTAAATACTTCATTTTCAATCATCTATTTGTTTCTCGTTAAAATACTGAGGAAGATATTGAAAAGGGGAGAAGTTCGGTTTTTATTGCATATATCGACGTTTCAGCCGGATTAGAGCGGTTTTACGTGTACATCTTCCCTCCGTAATATAAACGGAAAATCAAAAACATTTTAGTTAATTCTAATGAAAATATATTGTTTTTTTATCATTTGTATTGGAAACAACATTGTCATATGTCTTTTCTTGGATCTAAATAATACGAAACCTCGCTCAATGATTTGAAGTTAAAATCCTCAAATTTGGTAAAATAGTGACTTTTCACGTTAATCATGTAGTTTGATATTACGCAAATATATTCATTTTTACCAATATTTCGATCCTATTTCATGTAGTATCACAATATGTGATTTGGCCTTCGAATCTTAGAATTTCGCATAATATTGCATTTTAAGCATGTTTTCTTGCATTTTGTTTGTACAAAAAATCATCGAATTTAGCAATATTTTGACGTTTATCATCCCCTTTTCCTTTATGTGATTTAAACAAAATATCATCGAATTAGGCAATATTTTGCCGTTTTTCCACGTTTTTGTGAATTTTCACTTTATAGGTATTAATTCACTATATATACGATAAAAATGATGCAAACACATAATTGATTAGATAATAACCTTAAATACTTCATTTTCTAACAACTATTTCTTTCTCGTTAAAATACTGTGTATGATATTGAAAGGGGGAGAAATTTGATTTTATTGCATATATCGACGTTTCAGCCGGAATAGAGCGGTATTCGTGTACATCTTCCATCGGTAATATAAACTAAAAATCAGGAACATTTTATTTAATTCTAATGAAAACACATTGATTTTTATCATTTGTATTGGAAACAACATTGTCATATGTCTTTTCTTGGATCTAAATAATACGAAACCTCGCTCAATGATTTGAAGTTAAAATTCTCAAACATGGTAAAATAGTGACTTTTTCACGTTAATTATGTAGTTTGATATTACGTAAATATCCTCATTTTTACCAATATTTCGATACTATTTCATGTAGTATTACGATATGTGATTTGGCCTTCAAATCTCAGAATTTCGCATAATATTGCATTTTAAGCAAGTTTTCTTGCATTTTTGTTTCTTACGAAAAATCATCGAATTTAGCAATATTTTGATGTTTATAATCACCCTTTTCCTTTATGTGATTTAAACAAAATATCATCGAATTAGGCAATATTTTGCCGTTTTTCCACGTTTTTGTGAATTTTCAATTTATGGGTATTAATTCATTATATATACGATAAAAAAGATGCAAACACATAATTGATTAGATAATAACCTTAAATACTTCATTTTCAATCATCTATTTGTTTCTCGTTAAAATACTGAGTAAGATATTGAAAGGGGGAGAAGTTCGGTTTTTATTGCATATATCGACGTTTCAGCCGGATTAGAACGGTTTTACGTGTACATCTTCCCTCCGTAATATAAACGGAAAATCAAGAACATTTTAGTTAATTCTAATGAAAACACATTGTTTTTTTATCATTTGTATTGGAAACAACATTGTCATGTCTTTTCTTGGATCTAAATAATACGAAACCTCGCTCAATGATTTGAAGTTAAAATTCTCAAACATGGTAAAATAGTGACTTTTTCACGTTAATCATGTAGTTTGATATTACGTAAATATCCTCATTTTTACCAATATTTCGATACTATTTCATGTAGTATTACGATATGTGATTTGGCCTTCAAATCTCAGAATTTCGCATAATATTGCATTTTAAGCAAGTTTTCTTGCATTTTGTTTCGTACGAAAAATCACCGAATTTAGCAATATTTTGACGCTTATCATCCCCTTTTCCTTTATGTGATTTAAACAAAATATCATCGAATTAGGCAATATTTTGCCGTTTTCCACGTTTTTGTGATTTTCAGTCTATGGGTATTAATTCATATATATACGATAAAAATGATGCAAACACATAATTGATTAGATAATAACCTTAAATACTTCATTTTCAATCATCTATTTGTTTCTCGTTAAAATACTGAGTAAGATATTGAAAAGGGGAGAAGTTCGGTTTTTATTGCATATATCGACGTTTCAGCCGGATTAGAGCGGTTTACGTGTACATCTTCTCTCGGTAATATAAACTAAAAATCAAGAACATTTTAGTTAATTCTAATGAAAACAAATTGTTTTTTTATCATTTGTATTGGAAACAACATTGTCATATGTCTTTTCTTGGATCTAAATAATACGAAACCTCGCTCAATGATTTGAAGTTAAAATCCTCAAACATGGTAAAATAGTGACTTTTTCACGTTAATCATGTAGTTTGATATTACGTAAATATACTCATTTTTACCAATATTTCGATACAATTTCATGTATTATTACGATATGTGATTTGGCCTTCAATTCTCAGAATTTCGCATAATATTGCATTTTAAGCAAGTTTTCTTGCATTTTGTTTCGTACGAAAAATCATCAAATTTAGCAATATTTTGACGTTTATCATCCCATTTTCCTTTATGTAATTTAAACAAAATATCATCGAATTAGGCAATATTTTGCCGTTTTTCCACGTTTTTGTGAATTTTCAATTTATGGGTATTAATTCATTATATATACGATAAAATGATGCAAACACATAATTGATTAGATAATAACCTTAAATACTTCATTTTCAATCATCTATTTGTTTCTTGTTAAAATTCTGAGTAAGATATTGAAAGGGGGAGAAGTTCGGTTTTTATTGCATATATCGACGTTTCAGCCGGATTAGAGCGGTTTTACGTGTACATCTTCCCTCCGTAATATAAACGGAAAATCAAGAACATTTTAGTTAATTCTAATGAAAACACAATGTTTTTTTATCATTTGTATTGGAATCAACATTGTCATATGTCTTTTCTTGGATATAAATAATACGAAACCTCGCTCAATGATTTGAAGTTAAAATCCTCAAATTTGGTAAAATAGTGACTTTTTCACGTTAATCATGTAGTTTGATATTGATATTACGTAATATTACGTAATATATGATCTTGATATTACGTAAATATACTCATTTTTACCAATATTTCGATACTTATTCATACGAAAACTCATCGAATTTAGCAATATTTTGACGTTTATCATCCCCTTCTCCTTTATGTGATTTAAACAAAATATCATCGAATTAAGCAATATTTTGCCGTTTTTCCACGTTTTTATGAATTTTCAGTTTATGGGTATTAATTCATTATATATACGATAAAAATGATGCAAACACATAATTGATTAGATAATAACCTTAAATACTTCATTTTCAATCAACTATTTCTTTCTCGTTAAAATACTGAGGAAGATTTTGAAAGGGGGAGAAGTTCTGATTTTATTGCATATATCGACGTTTCAGCCGGAATAGAGCGGTTTTCGTGTACATCTTCCATCGGTAATATAAACTAAAAATCAGGAACATTTTAGTTAATTCTAATGAAAACACATTGATTTTTATCATTTGTATTGGAAACAACATTGTCATATGTCTTTTCTTGTATCTAAATAATACGAAACCTCGCTCAATGATTTGAAGTTAAAATCCTCAAATATGGTAAAATAGTGACTTTTTCACGTTAATCATGTAGTTTGATATTACGTAAATATCCTCATTTTTACCAATATTTCGATATTATTTCATGTAGTATTACGATATGTGATTTGGCCTTCAAATCTCAGAATTTCGCATAATATTGCATTTTAAGCAAGTTTTCTTGCATTTTGTTTCGTACGAAAAATCATCGAATTTAGCAATATTTTGACGTTTATCATCCCATTTTCCTTTATGTAATTTAAACAAAATATCATCGAATTAGGCAATATTTTGCCGTTTTTCCACGTTTTTGTGAATTTTCAATTTATGGGTATTAATTCATTATATATACGATAAAAATGATGCAAACACATTATTGATTAGATAATAACCTTAAATACTTCATTTTCAATCATCTATTTGTTTCTTGTTAAAATTCTGAGTAAGATATTGAAAGGGGGAGAAGTTCGGTTTTTATTGCATATATCGACGTTTCAGCCGGATTAGAGCGGTTTTACGTGTACATCTTCCCTCCGTAATATAAACGGAAAATCAAGAACATTTTAGTTAATTCTAATGAAAACACAATGTTTTTTTATCATTTGTATTGGAATCAACATTGTCATATGTCTTTTCTTGGATATAAATAATACGAAACCTCGCTCAATGATTTGAAGTTAAAATCCTCAAATTTGGTAAAATAGTGACTTTTTCACGTTAATCATGTAGTTTGATATTGATATTACGTAATATTACGTAATATATGATCTTGATATTACGTAAATATACTCATTTTTACCAATATTTCGATACTTATTCATACGAAAAATCATCGAATTTAGCAATATTTTGACGTTTATCATCCCCTTCTCCTTTATGTGATTTAAACAAAATATCATCGAATTAAGCAATATTTTGCCGTTTTTCCACGTTTTTATGAATTTTCAGTTTATGGGTATTAATTCATTATATATACGATAAAAATGATGCAAACACATAATTGATTAGATAATAACCTTAAATACTTCATTTTCAATCAACTATTTCTTTCTCGTTAAAATACTGAGGAAGATTTTGAAAGGGGGAGAAGTTCTGATTTTATTGCATATATCGACGTTTCAGCCGGAATAGAGCGGTTTTCGTGTACATCTTCCATCGGTAATATAAACTAAAAATCAGGAACATTTTAGTTAATTCTAATGAAAACACATTGATTTTTATCATTTGTATTGGAAACAACATTGTCATATGTCTTTTCTTGTATCTAAATAATACGAAACCTCGCTCAATGATTTGAAGTTAAAATCCTCAAATATGGTAAAATAGTGACTTTTTCACGTTAATCATGTAGTTTGATATTACGTAAATATCCTCATTTTACCAATATTTCGATATTATTTCATGTAGTATTACGATATGTGATTTGGCCTTCAAATCTCAGAATTTCGCATTATATTGCATTTTAAGCAAGTTTTCTTGCATTTTGTTTCGTACGAAAAATCATCGAATTTAGCAATATTTTGATGTTTATCATCCCCTTTTCCTTTATGTGATTTAATCAAAATATCATCGAATTAGGCAATATTTTGCCGTTTTCCACGTTTTTGTGAATTTTCAGTCTATGGGTATTAATTCATATATATACGATAAAAATGATGCAAACACATAATTGATTAGATGATAACCTTAAATACTTCATTTTCAAACATCTATTTGTTTCTCGTTAAAATACTGAGGAAGATATTGAAAAGGGGAGAAGTTCGGTTTTTATTGCATATATCGACGTTTCAGCCGGATTAGAGCGGTTTTACGTGTACATCTTCCCTCCGTAATATAAACGGAAAATCAAAAACATTTTAGTTTATTCTAATGAAAATACATTGTTTTTTTATCATTTGTATTGGAAACAACATTGTCATATGTCTTTTCTTGGATCTAAATAATACGAAACCTCGCTCAATGATTTGAAGTTAAAATCCTCAAATTTGGTAAAATAGTGACTTTTCACGTTAATCATGTAGTTTGATATTACGCAAATATATTCATTTTTACCAATATTTCGATACTATTTCATGTAGTATCACAATATGTGATTTGGCCTTCGAATCTCAGAATTTCGCATAATATTGCATTTTAAGCAAGTTTTCTTGCATTTTTGTTTGTACGAAAAATCATCGAATTTAGCAATATTTTGACGTTTATCATCCCCTTTTCCATTATGTGATTTAAACAAAATATCATCGAATTAGGCAATATTTTGCCGTTTTCCACGTTTTTGTGAATTTTCAGTCTATGGGTATTAATTCATATATATACGATAAAAATGATGCAAACACATAATTGATTAGATGATAACCTTAAATACTTCATTTTCAATCATCTATTTGTTTCTCGTTAAAATACTGTGGAAGATATTGAAAAGGGGAGAAGTTCGGTTTTTATTGCATATATCGACGTTTTCAGCCGGATTAGAGCGGTTTTACGTGTACATCTTCCCTCCGTAATATAAACGGAAAATCAAGAACATTTAGTTAATTCTAATGAAAATACATTGTTTTTTTATCATTTGTATTGGAAACAACATCGTCATATGTCTTTTCTTGGATCTAAATAATACGAAACCTCGCTCAATGATTTGAAGTTAAAATCCTCAAATTTGGTAAAATAGTGACTTTTCACGTTAATCATGTAGTTTGATATTACGCAAATATATTCATTTTTACCAATATTTCGATACTATTTCATGTAGTATCACAATATGTGATTTGGCCTTCGAATCTTAGAATTTCGCATAATATTGCATTTTTAAGCATGTTTTCTTGCATTTTGTTGTACGAAAAATCATCGAATTAGCAATATTTTGACGTTTATCATCCCCTTTTCCTTTATGTGATTTAAACAAAATATCATCGAATTAGGCAATATTTTGCCGTTTTTCCACGTTTTGTGAATTTTCAGTTATGGGTATTAATTCACTATACATACAATAAATGATGCAAACACATAATTGATTAGATAATAACCTTAAATACTTCATTTCTAACAATATTTCTTTCTCGTTAAAATTCTGAGTATGATATTGAAAGGGGGAGAAATTTTGATTTTATTGCATATATCGACGTTTCAGCCGGAATAGAGCGGTTTTCGTGTACATCTTCCATCGGTAATATAAACTAAAATCAGGAACATTTTATTTAATTCTAATGAAACACATTGATTTTTATCATTTGTATTGGAAACAACATTGTCATATGTCTTTTCTTGGATCTAAATAATACGAAACCTCGCTCAATGATTTGAAGTTAAAATCTCAAACATGGTAAAATAGTGACTTTTTCACGTTAATCATGTAGTTTGATATTACGTAAATATCCTCATTTTTACCAATATTTCGATACTATTTCATGTAGTATTACGATATGTGATTTGGCCTTCAAATCTCAGAATTTCGCATAATATTGCATTTTAAGCAAGTTTTCTTGCATTTTTGTTTCTTACGAAAAATCATCGAATTTAGCAATATTTTGATGTTTATCATCCCTTTTCCTTACGTGATTAAAC
>NW_027190566.1:0-33383 GCF_040958095.1 Procambarus clarkii
TAGGAGATGAAGAACTTAATGAAACGGACTGAGAGAAAGATCTAGGAGTTGATATCACACCAAACCTGTCTCCTGAAGCCCACATAAAAAGAATAACGTCTGCGGCATATGCGAGACTGCCTAACATCAGAACAGCCTTCAGGAACCTGTGTAAGGAATCATTCAGAATCTTGTACACCACATATGTAAGACCAATCCTGGAGTATGCGGCCCCAGCATGGAGCCCGTATCTTGTCAAGCACAAGATGAAGCAGGAAAAAGTCCAAAGGTATGCCACTAGACTAGTCCCAGAACTAAGAGGCATGAGTTACGAGGAAAGGCTGCGGGAAATGCACCTTACGACACTGGAAGACAGAAGAGTAAGGGGAGACATGATCATAACCTACACAACCCTCAGAGGAATCGACCGGGTAAACAAGGATTAACTATTCAACACTGGTGGGACGCAAACAAGGGGACACAGGTGGAAACTGAGTACCCACATGAGCCACAGAGACGTTAGAAGGAACTTTTTCAGTGTCAGAGTAGTTAACGGATGGAATGCATTAGGCAGTGATGTCGTGGAGGCTGACTCCATACACAGTTTCAAATGTAGATATGATAGAGCCCAGTAGGCTCAGGAATCTGTACACCAGTTGATTGACAGTTGAGAGGTGGGACCAAAGAACCATAGCTCAACCCCCGCAAGCACTAATAGGTGAGTACACACACACACACACACAAACACACACACACACACACACACACACACACACACACACACACACACACACACACACACACACACACACACACACACACACACACACACACACACACACACACAGAGCACAGAGGAAGCAGCCCATAACAGCTGTTTAAATCCCAGGTACCTATTTACTGCTAGGTAACAGGAACAACAGGGTGAAAGAAACTGCCCAGTTTCGATTCTGCCATCACCGGAGGATCGAACACGGACGCTAGGATTACGAGTTGAGAGCGCTGTCTACTCAGCTGTCAGGCCCCGTAGTGCGTGTACTCGTCAAAAACATAATTTGGGAGAGGTTAGGGGAAAGGAATGATGCTTCCTGGGTTGGGGAGTTGGTGTGGGGTTAGTCACTTGGTGGCTTTGGACCTGTGGGGGAGGGGGGCGAGGGGGTTGCCAGTTATGAATTTAATGATTGAATTTGTTAAGATAGGGTATTTATGCAAAAGACGCTGTAAAGAGATAGTAACAAAAGTGCTCGTGACTGCTGTAAGGTAGTGAGTAACTGACTTGTATGTTAGAAAAATAAATGCTTACTAGAAAATTACCTTTTCTTTGAAAACATTTTTTTGCAAAATAAGTACAAGTTATTTTGTAAACAAAATATGATTATTTTCCTTCAATAAACACACATGAGCACAAATGGTCCTCGGGTGTCAGAGAGATTGAGAATGAACAGCAAAATAGTAACAAAAAATGAGACAATGATGGGATACTATTTAATTCAAACATAAACCGGTTAGGTATGTAAATTACAGTACCACTAAACACGCGTACACGTATATATGTCAATCAATTTACATAAATAAACATTCACTAATATGTTCCTTTAACAATGGACACATAGATAATTACCATACACGTGTCAGTCCAATTGCAGGGACACATAGACACACATAGCTGCACTTGTCTGTCGCTCCTGACAATAGTAAACATGTAACAAAAAATGTGACAATGATGGGACACTATGTCATTCAAACGTACACACGCTAACATTATAAATTACAGTAACACTAAACACGCGTACATGTATATATGTCATTCAATTTACATAAAAAAACATTCACTAATATGTTCCTTTTACAATTAACACACAGATAATTACCGTACACATGTCAGTCCAATTGCAGGTACACATCAACACACATAGCTGCACTTGTCTGTCGCTCCTGACAATAGTATACATAGGTATACACACAAAACAGTCCTTTATCAACTAATGTGTGTGTGTGTATTTATTCCTTGTATTTATTATTTGTGTCTGCAAAATCGAGTTATTAGCTCTTGGACCCCGCCTTTCTAACAAATGTATTTTTCCTCTTTTATATCAACTACATTTATTTCTCACAAACACACACACACACACACACACACACGCACACACACACACACACACACACACACACACACACACACACACACACACACACACACAAGGAGATGGCCATCCCGGGCTGTGAGGAGTTCAGAGACTACATAGCAGGCACCATAACAATGGGAGGACCAAGAATAGTAGTAGCAGTAATATACAACCCTCCACCAAATGACAGGAGACCCAGTCAAGAGTATGAAAACAACAACAAGGCAGTTAACACTATAATTGAGAGGGCAGCCTCTGCTGCCTGTAGAAATAGATCCCACCTGCTCATCATGGGCGACTTCAATCACGGAAAGATTGACTGGGAGAACAAGGAACCGCATGGAGGCGAGGATACGTGGAGAGCCAAACTATTGGAGGTGGTGACAAGCAACTTTTTAACGCAGCATGTCGGAGAACCCACAAGGATGAGAGGCAATGACGAACCAGCGAGACTCGACCTAGTCTTCACTCTGAACGACTCCGACATAAGAGAAATCGGTTTTGAGGACCCAGTAGGAATGAGCGACCACAGTGTACTGGTGTTTGAGTACTTGATTGAAGAAGGGTTATTGAACTCGAGGAGGGATACCGAAACCAAAAGGTTAGCATACCGAAAGGGAAACTATGAGGGGATAAGAAAATTCCTAACAGATATAGCATGGGAAACAGAGCTCAGGGGAAAGACGGCCCAAGATATGATGGATTACATCACGCAGAAGTGCAAGGACGCAGCAAACAAGTTTGTCCCAGTCCAAAAGGAAAACAGAGAAATGAAGATGAGAAACCCATGGTTTAATCAAAGATGTAGGCTAGCTAAGCAGCAAAGTAAAAGGGCATGGAGAAACTATAGGAATAACAGGACACTGGAGAGCAGAGAAAGATACCAGAATGCCAGGAATGAATATGTCAGGATGAGAAGAGAGGCAGAAAGACAATACGAAAATGACATCGCAAGCAAGGCAAAGACTCAGCCTAAATTGTTGCATAGCCACATTAGGAGAAAAACAACAGTAAAGGAACAGGTTATGAGATTAAGGATAGGGGCGGAAGGATTCACTACAAATGACAAGGAAGTGTGTGAGGAATTGAATAAGAAATTCCAGGAGGTCTTCACCTTAGAACAAGGAGAAATTCCAGAGGTAAGTGAGGGAATAGCTAACCAGGAACCACTGGAAGAGTTTGAGATTACCAGTGGGGAAGTAAGGAAGTGTTTACTAGAGTTGGACGTGACGAAGGCTATAGGCCCAGATGGAATCTCCCCTTGGGTTCTAAAGGAAGGAGCAAGAGAACTGAGCCTACCACTCTCCATAGTGTATAACAAATCACTGGCAACAGGGGAACTGCCAGATACTTGGAAAGCAGCTAACGTAGTCCCGATATACAAGAAAGGGGATAGACAGGAGGCACTGAACTACAGGCCAGTGTCCCTAACCTGCATACCATGCAAGCTGATGGAGAAGATTGTGCGAAAAAAACTAGTGGAGCATCTGGAGCGAAGGAACTTTGTAACACAGCATCAACATGGGTTCAGGGATGGCAGGTCCTGCCTCACAGGGTTACTTGAATTCTACGACCAGGCAACAAAAATAAGGCAAGAAAGAGAAGGGTGGGCAGACTGCATATTTTTGGATTGTCAGAAAGCCTTTGATACAGTGCCACACAAGAGGCTAGTGCGAAAGTTGGAGATGCAGGCTGGAGTGAGAGGGAAGGTACTCCGGTGGATAGAGGAATACCTAAGCAACAGGAGACAACGAGTCTGTGTGAGGGGTGAGGTCTCAGATTGGCGAGACGTCACAAGTGGAGTCCCGCAGGGGTCAGTCCTTGGACCTATACTGTTTCTGGTATATGTAAATGATCTCCCAGAGGGTATAGATTCGTTCCTCTCAATGTTTGCCGACGATGCAAAAATTATGAGGAGGATTGAAACAGAGGATGATAGTAGGAGGCTACAAGATGACCTGGATAGACTGAGTGAATGGTCCAACAAATGGCTGTTGAAGTTCAACCCGAGTAAATGCAAAGTAATGAAACTAGGCAGTGGAAACAGGAGGCCAGGCACAGGATACAGAATAGGAGATGAAGTACTTAATGAAACAGACAGAGAGAAAGATCTAGGAGTTGATATCACACCAAACCTGTCTCCTGAAGCCCACATAAAGAGAATAACGTCTGCGGCATATGCGAGGCTGGCTAACATCAGAACGGCGTTCAGGAACCTGTGTAAGGAATCATTCAGAATCTTGTACACCACATATGTAAGACCAATCCTGGAGTATGCGGCCCCAGCATGGAGCCCGTACCTTGTCAAGCACAAGACGAAGCTGGAAAAAGTCCAAAGGTATGCTACTAGACTAGTCCCAGAACTAAGAGGCATGAGTTATGAGGAAAGGCTGCGGGAAATGCACCTCACGACACTGGAAGACAGAAGAGTAAGGGGGGACATGATCACAACCTACAAAATCCTCAGGGGAATCGACCGGGTAAACAAGGACGAACTTTTCAACACTGGTGGGACGCGAACAAGGGGACACAGGTGGAAGCTGAGTACCCAAATGAGCCACAGAGACGTTAGAAAGAACTTTTTCAGTGTCAGAGTAGTTAGCAAATGGAATGCATTAGGAAGTGATGTGGTGGAGGCTGACTCCATTCACAGTTTCAAATGTAGATATGATAGAGCCCAATAGGCTCAGGAATCTGTACACCAGTTGATTGACGGTTGAGAGGCGGGACCAAAGAGCCAGAGCTCAACCCCCGCAAGCACAATTAGGTAAGTACAATTAGGTAAGTACACACACTGGAAACAGGAGGCCAGACACAGGATACAGAATAGGAGATGAAGAACTTAATGAAACGGACTGAGAGAAAGATCTAGGAGTTGATATCACACCAAACCTGTCTCCTGAAGCCCACATAAAAAGAATAACGTCTGCGGCATATGCGAGACTGCCTAACATCAGAACAGCCTTCAGGAACCTGTGTAAGGAATCATTCAGAATCTTGTACACCACATATGTAAGACCAATCCTGGAGTATGCGGCCCCAGCATGGAGCCCGTATCTTGTCAAGCACAAGATGAAGCAGGAAAAAGTCCAAAGGTATGCCACTAGACTAGTCCCAGAACTAAGAGGCATGAGTTACGAGGAAAGGCTGCGGGAAATGCACCTTACGACACTGGAAGACAGAAGAGTAAGGGGAGACATGATCATAACCTACACAACCCTCAGAGGAATCGACCGGGTAAACAAGGATTAACTATTCAACACTGGTGGGACGCAAACAAGGGGACACAGGTGGAAACTGAGTACCCACATGAGCCACAGAGACGTTAGAAGGAACTTTTTCAGTGTCAGAGTAGTTAACGGATGGAATGCATTAGGCAGTGATGTCGTGGAGGCTGACTCCATACACAGTTTCAAATGTAGATATGATAGAGCCCAGTAGGCTCAGGAATCTGTACACCAGTTGATTGACAGTTGAGAGGTGGGACCAAAGAACCATAGCTCAACCCCCGCAAGCACTAATAGGTGAGTACACACACACACACACACAAACACACACACACACACACACACACACACACACACACACACACACACACACACACACACACACACACACACACACACACACACACACACACACACAGAGGAAGCAGCTCATAACAGCTGTTTAAATCCCAGGTACCTATTTACTGCTAGGTAACAGGAACAACAGGGTGAAAGAAACTGCCCAGTTTCGTTTCTGCCATCACCGGAGGATCGAACACGGACGCTAGGATTACGAGTTGAGAGCGCTGTCTACTCAGCTGTCAGGCCCCGTAGTGCGTGTACTCGTCAAAAACATAATTTGGGAGAGGTTAGGGGAAAGGAATGATGCTTCCTGGGTTGGGGAGTTGGTGTGGGGTTAGTCACTTGGTGGCTTTGGACTTGTGGGGGAGGGGGGCGAGGGGGTTGCCAGTTATGAATTTAATGATTGAATTTGTTAAGATAGGGTATTTATGCAAAAGACGCTGTAAAGAGATAGTAACAAAAGTGCTCGTGACTGCTGTAAGGTAGTGAGTAACTGACTTGTATGTTAGAAAAATAAATGCTTACTAGAAAATTACCTTTTCTTTGAAAACATTTTTTTGCAAAATAAGTACAAGTTATTTTGTAAACAAAATATGATTATTTTCCTTCAATAAACACACATGAGCACAAATGGTCCTCGGGTGTCAGAGAGATTGAGAATGAACAGCAAAATAGTAACAAAAAATGAGACAATGATGGGATACTATTTAATTCAAACATAAACCGGTTAGGTATGTAAATTACAGTACCACTAAACACGCGTACACGTATATATGTCAATCAATTTACATAAATAAACATTCACTAATATGTTCCTTTAACAATGGACACATAGATAATTACCATACACGTGTCAGTCCAATTGCAGGGACACACATAGCTGCACTTGTCTGTCGCTCCTGACAATAGTAAACATGTAACAAAAAATGTGACAATGATGGGACACTATGTCATTCAAACGTACACACGCTAACATTATAAATTACAGTAACACTAAACACGCGTACATGTATATATGTCATTCAATTTACATAAAAAAACATTCACTAATATGTTCCTTTTACAATTAACACACAGATAATTACCGTACACATGTCAGTCCAATTGCAGGTACACATAAACACACATAGCTGCACTTGTCTGTCGCTCCTGACAATAGTATACATAGGTATACACACAAAACAGTCCTTTATCAACTAATGTGTGTGTGTGTATTTATTCCTTGTATTTATTATTTGTGTCTGCAAAATCGAGTTATTAGCTCTTGGACCCCGCCTTTCTAACAAATGTATTTTTCCTCTTTTATATCAACTACATTTATTTCTCACAAACACACACACACACACACACACACACACACACACGCACACACACACACACACACACACACACACACACACACACACACACACACACACACTGGAAACAGGAGGCCAGACACAGGATACAGAATAGGAGATGAAGAACTTAATGAAACGGACTGAGAGAAAGATCTAGGAGTTGATATCACACCAAACCTGTCTCCTGAAGCCCACATAAAAAGAATAACGTCTGCGGCATATGCGAGACTGCCTAACATCAGAACAGCCTTCAGGAACCTGTGTAAGGAATCATTCAGAATCTTGTACACCACATATGTAAGACCAATCCTGGAGTATGCGGCCCCAGCATGGAGCCCGTATCTTGTCAAGCACAAGATGAAGCAGGAAAAAGTCCAAAGGTATGCCACTAGACTAGTCCCAGAACTAAGAGGCATGAGTTACGAGGAAAGGCTGCGGGAAATGCACCTTACGACACTGGAAGACAGAAGAGTAAGGGGAGACATGATCATAACCTACACAACCCTCAGAGGAATCGACCGGGTAAACAAGGATTAACTATTCAACACTGGTGGGACGCAAACAAGGGGACACAGGTGGAAACTGAGTACCCACATGAGCCACAGAGACGTTAGAAGGAACTTTTTCAGTGTCAGAGTAGTTAACGGATGGAATGCATTAGGCAGTGATGTCGTGGAGGCTGACTCCATACACAGTTTCAAATGTAGATATGATAGAGCCCAGTAGGCTCAGGAATCTGTACACCAGTTGATTGACAGTTGAGAGGTGGGACCAAAGAACCATAGCTCAACCCCCGCAAGCACTAATAGGTGAGTACACACACACACACACACAAACACACACACACACACACACACACACACACACACACACACACACACACACACACACACACACACACACACACACACAGAGCACAGAGGAAGCAGCCCATAACAGCTGTTTAAATCCCAGGTACCTATTTACTGCTAGGTAACAGGAACAACAGGGTGAAAGAAACTGCCCAGTTTCGATTCTGCCATCACCGGAGGATCGAACACGGACGCTAGGATTACGAGTTGAGAGCGCTGTCTACTCAGCTGTCAGGCCCCGTAGTGCGTGTACTCGTCAAAAACATAATTTGGGAGAGGTTAGGGGAAAGGAATGATGCTTCCTGGGTTGGGGAGTTGGTGTGGGGTTAGTCACTTGGTGGCTTTGGACCTGTGGGGGAGGGGGGCGAGGGGGTTGCCAGTTATGAATTTAATGATTGAATTTGTTAAGATAGGGTATTTATGCAAAAGACGCTGTAAAGAGATAGTAACAAAAGTGCTCGTGACTGCTGTAAGGTAGTGAGTAACTGACTTGTATGTTAGAAAAATAAATGCTTACTAGAAAATTACCTTTTCTTTGAAAACATTTTTTTGCAAAATAAGTACAAGTTATTTTGTAAACAAAATATGATTATTTTCCTTCAATAAACACACATGAGCACAAATGGTCCTCGGGTGTCAGAGAGATTGAGAATGAACAGCAAAATAGTAACAAAAAATGAGACAATGATGGGATACTATTTAATTCAAACATAAACCGGTTAGGTATGTAAATTACAGTACCACTAAACACGCGTACACGTATATATGTCAATCAATTTACATAAATAAACATTCACTAATATGTTCCTTTAACAATGGACACATAGATAATTACCATACACGTGTCAGTCCAATTGCAGGGACACATAGACACACATAGCTGCACTTGTCTGTCGCTCCTGACAATAGTAAACATGTAACAAAAAATGTGACAATGATGGGACACTATGTCATTCAAACGTACACACGCTAACATTATAAATTACAGTAACACTAAACACGCATACATGTATATATGTCATTCAATTTACATAAAAAAACATTCACTAATATGTTCCTTTTACAATTAACACACAGATAATTACCGTACACATGTCAGTCCAATTGCAGGTACACATAAACACACATAGCTGCACTTGTCTGTCGCTCCTGACAATAGTATACATAGGTATACACACAAAACAGTCCTTTATCAACTAATGTGTGTGTGTGTATTTATTCCTTGTATTTATTATTTGTGTCTGCAAAATCGAGTTATTAGCTCTTGGACCCCGCCTTTCTAACAAATGTATTTTTCCTCTTTTATATCAACTACATTTATTTCTCACAAACACACACACACACACACACACACACGCACACACACACACACACACACACACACACACACACACACACACACACACACACTGGAAACAGGAGGCCAGACACAGGATACAGAATAGGAGATGAAGAACTTAATGAAACGGACTGAGAGAAAGATCTAGGAGTTGATATCACACCAAACCTGTCTCCTGAAGCCCACATAAAAAGAATAACGTCTGCGGCATATGCGAGACTGCCTAACATCAGAACAGCCTTCAGGAACCTGTGTAAGGAATCATTCAGAATCTTGTACACCACATATGTAAGACCAATCCTGGAGTATGCGGCCCCAGCATGGAGCCCGTATCTTGTCAAGCACAAGATGAAGCAGGAAAAAGTCCAAAGGTATGCCACTAGACTAGTCCCAGAACTAAGAGGCATGAGTTACGAGGAAAGGCTGCGGGAAATGCACCTTACGACACTGGAAGACAGAAGAGTAAGGGGAGACATGATCATAACCTACACAACCTTCAGAGGAATCGACCGGGTAAACAAGGATTAACTATTCAACACTGGTGGGACGCAAACAAGGGGACACAGGTGGAAACTGAGTACCCACATGAGCCACAGAGACGTTAGAAGGAACTTTTTCAGTGTCAGAGTAGTTAACGGATGGAATGCATTAGGCAGTGATGTCGTGGAGGCTGACTCCATACACAGTTTCAAATGTAGATATGATAGAGCCCAGTAGGCTCAGGAATCTGTACACCAGTTGATTGACAGTTGAGAGGTGGGACCAAAGAACCATAGCTCAACCCCCGCAAGCACTAATAGGTGAGTACACACACACACACACACACACAAACACACACACACACACACACACACACACACACACACACACACACACACACACACACACACACACACACACACACAGAGGAAGCAGCCCATAACAGCTGTTTAAATCCCAGGTACCTATTTACTGCTAGGTAACAGGAACAACAGGGTGAAAGAAACTGCCCAGTTTCGTTTCTGCCATCACCGGAGGATCGAACACGGACGCTAGGATTACGAGTTGAGAGCGCTGTCTACTCAGCTGTCAGGCCCCGTAGTGCGTGTACTCGTCAAAAACATAATTTGGGAGAGGTTAGGGGAAAGGAATGATGCTTCCTGGGTTGGGGAGTTGGTGTGGGGTTAGTCACTTGGTGGCTTTGGACCTGTGGGGGAGGGGGGCGAGGGGGTTGCCAGTTATGAATTTAATGATTGAATTTGTTAAGATAGGGTATTTATGCAAAAGACGCTGTAAAGAGATAGTAACAAAAGTGCTCGTGACTGTGGGAACCGACCTGTGAGATTTATATTTATTTAATTTATATGAATTTATATTTACGTTAATTTATATACTTCGATAGCAATTTGTATAATGATAAGTGGACTGTATTTCTGCAATAATCTCAATCTCACAAATCGATCCTCTACACATTAGGGGGGTTTATATTTATATATATGCAGCCAATCAAACTACAGTAATAGCTACATACATTGATGAGGTTCCTTATCTTATAGTACAGCAGGTTAGTCCACCAGGTATAACTAGGGTGTAGACACCAAATTATCCTCTTTGAGTTAGCTTCCATCACCCAGTAACTGGTGCACATAATCTTGCATCCTCGTCTTGACCTGTCAAAAGTGCGCTAGCTGTGAAGCCAGAATCCTATATATGACAAGCTATATCAGAGAAAACACTATACAGTACATGGAACATTAAAGACCTGGCTTAATTACCTTTAGTATGAGGCGATTTCGCGATCTAACCGGGTCACCCTATATCCTGACATTAATGGCCATAAATGAATGATAAACGGGTTTCGGATAGAACACTTAACTTGATTTGTTGACAGCGTGTTGACAGATGGTACACCTTTGGGTTCCATAACACTACGTCCAAGTAAATTTAACAGGAGCCGAATTTGCTCCCGTGTGAGCCTCTGGTCTCAAAAACAACAATGGCTGCCCTCCTTCCTCACTCTGACGCCTGGCTTACATTGTCCAGATTTCAGAACGTGATAGAAGGGTCACATTTACTCTACTTTAATATTGATAATTAAGTTAATTTATATAAGATGTTTTTATGATGGTAAAGTCCAAAGACTAATGTATTTAAGAATAATTCCCACCATAATAGGTGGTGAATTATAATAGTATGTGGTGATGATATCCCGTTTTCTATAGACGGTAATTCCACTACAAGTTACGTTTTCTATGGGTAACTTGTTTATACAACACAGCTCTTATCTGTCTGTATGATTATTAAATGGTGTCGGATTTTCCGACATAATTCCCCAGGGGGCTGCTCACGGGTCGAAGTCCTAATTAGAACAGACGAACACCGATACTCCTCCTTCGAATTATTAGATTAATTTGATGTTAGTAGTTAGTAATCACACGTTTGTGTGTCTGTTCGTACAGGACGGATGTCCCGTACTAGAGTTGCAGGGGTTAGAAGTCTAATGCGATTTCATTTCCCTGTCAACTCTTGAAAGGCTAATATTCAAGCCTTATTACATATTATTTAACCCAGAAGACTGAATGTGATCAAATACTACAGTCAAGTATGATTCAGGGACTGCAGTGAGATCAGTGACATTAGATATAACTTGAAGTTTCTTCAGGTAACTGGTCACTGATATATAAACACTGAGGCCCATGGAATACATCTTGATTAAATAATAAATGTATCAAATCAGTCATCAGATTTATTGGGGTTTAATTTAGTTAATTGATTCAGAGGATTGAATAGCTCATCATTAAAGTAAAGTATGGTTCTGAGATTGCAGTGGGTTCAGTGACATTGGTCGCAGTGACTTGTAGCTGTTTTAGGCTACTGTTCACTGATTTGCCACTGAGGCCTCATGAACTCATCTTCAGCTTTAAATGATGATACTAACATCAACCTCTGTTGGTATAGTCAGCTGTAATCTCCTTAGTATAATGCTACTGGAGAAATATAATCAGCTGACAAATTTAGATTTCTACTGGTATTGTTTATCTGCAGGCATAGGTCTCCTCAGGCTTGATACTGGGCCTGAGAGTAATTTACCTCCTGCAGAGTTTAACATGGTTATACCCTGATATTTAGTAGGGCTACCGATGAATCGATGGCAATAGTCTGTCCCAACAAGGAGACCGAAGTCAGTGAGGTGATCAGACTTAATATTATCTGCCAATTTTATTCCTCTATTTCTCAGGAATTTGGCTGTTGCTCTCAGACCTTGAACTTGTAGGTCTACTGGTATTTTGTCCACCACAATGGCTTGTACTCGACAGACGTACCTGCCTAAACGCACTGATGGTTGTACCACCTGGTAGACTTGAGGTCCTGCATCTGTTACAAACCCTGAGATGTTGAATGACATCTGGGCTACAGGCCTTAATTGTAGTTCATCTGCCAACTTTTTAGTGATGTATGTTCTCTGGGATCCTTGGTCAAACAACCCACGGGTATGGACCTTGGCCCTCTTATTCAGGATGGTAATTTGGGCAGTAGGCAAAGTCGTATTACCTTTAGACTTTGCCGATTGGACACTCTTTGTTTGTTGCACCTTGCAGTACTGTACTGTGGTGGGAATGCTATCTTCCACCTTGGGGTTTGGAGACGTTGTTTTGGTGTCTCTGCACAATGCTGCATGGTGCTGACCTTTGTTACACCTATTACAGGTGTGTAATTGGGTATCACAGTCGTTGATGTTATGTTTCCTGAGGCACCTCGTGCAATGTTGCAAATCTTTGAGTCGCTCAACACGGGCGTCACTATCAGGAAAATTAGGGCAGTGGTACATTGAATGTTTCTCATTGCAGAACAAACATGTTCCATAGCTTCCAGTACCCTTTGGTGTCACGTTCTTGGATGACACAGTAACTATAGGCTTGGAGGGTCCCACTGCATATACGCCCACACTGCTACTGTTCCACTTTGGTGTTGAATTATATTGTCTAGATTGATTTGGAGTACCTTTGGTACTCTGTGGTTTACTATTATTGGTTTCTGAGGGTTTACTTGGTGGTTTTAATTTGTCATGTGTTCGTAATTGATGAACTACTGACTTTAAACCTTCAGATATTTCATTCATAGATAAGATGCTTTTATTGTAATGAGCACTCATTTGTCTCAATATGTCCCTAGGTATTTTCTCCTGGACAATTATTTTCAAGACCCACTCAGCCCCGTTTGTATCTGCTGTCAGGCTGAGGGCATTGATCAATGATTCTACCTCCAGCTTGAAGACTTGGAGTGAATCAGCTGAAGCCTCCGGTGGGGGTAAATGCAACAGCTCATGAACTAAATGTGATGTTCTTACTTCTGGATCAGCATAATTATCCTTGAGGAGTTTTACTGCCAGATCATAGCCGTCATTAGTTAATCTCAGATGGGATACTACTGTTTTAGCCTCACCTGATAATTGGCCTTGCAAATAAGAGAATTTACTACTCTTTGGTAAAGATTGTTTTGAGTCTACAAGGTCAACGAATTTGTTCCAAAATTCGTCCCAATCTTCCTCATCTTTTCCTGAGAAAGTGGGTAAATTAATTGGAGGGAGTCGAGCTTCTGCTTGACTCGTATTAGATGCAACTGTTGTTGTTGTTGCTGTTGCCTTGTTCTGGGCAATTAATTTGACATAAGGCTGTAACGTGGCCTGAGTGTGATCTTCATAATTCGCAAGATCAACCATAATGTCGTCTATTTCTGTTTCTGATAAATTAGTGTTGGCAAGTTCAGCCACATATGTTGCTATTTGACATTTGATTTGCTCAAATTTACCTGCAGCTGCTTGATAATAGCTTTCCAGGTCAGCATAATCAACTGTTGATTGTTGTGACAAATCTTCACATTTCTTGATCTGTCTTGTTAAGTGGCCTTTAAGACCTGCAAGGGTTCTTTTCATTCTCCCTGCATTATCCATCCTGGCTAGTTGGTGAAGCCTTGTGGGGCTTGTATTTGGGCTGCTCATAATACTGAACAAGCTCTAATGGTAGCCTAGGGTAAAATGCACTCACTAGGCAATAATCCTACCTCTACTAGAGGTTAGCACTTAAAATTAATACACATTATATATATACAATCATACACACTAATGATTTGAGTGATAAACCAGTGTCACTGGAAGTACCTTTAGGTTAGCTCTTCTATATCACCCTAGGATGGAATTGACACTAATTAATCACTCAAAGGTGTAATGATCATAAGTAAATTATTATATATACAACTCAACTCGAGTTGATAAAAATTACACCCAAAATAGGGTCTGCACCATTCATTAATGGTGATAGGTTGTTGAATATAGCACAACTGACTATGGTAATAATGGGACTAGGATGAGCAATAATAGTTCAACTAGTCATATCCTACCCTGTTGTGGGTTGGCAATTAGTAAATATTATACTGTGATCACTAGTGCAATATATATTAAATAATTCTCTATTTTGGAGAAATAATATACACAATTATTGATAATAGCCTTTTAATTAGCCTCTATGAAACTTCTAATATTATCTAGAAGTATTAAATATTATTAGTGACCTCGCGAAATAAACTCCACAAAATTCGTAGATAATCTCTCGCGAAATGTAACACCACGAAATCCGTGAACAATCTCGCGAAGACACAGTCACTAATTTGGCTGGATTCAATATTAGCGCTGTCATTTCACGAAATAACACGCCACCAAATATCTGTGGGTGTGCATGAAACCGCTGACGAAGCTGAACTGGGCTGAGGGAGGCTCCTGAGCTCCCTCGAGGCTACGCTGCTGTCTATGACTGGCTGGCTTTGTTTAAATAACACTGCACTAGTTTATTTAATGAATCCACTGGTTAACTGGTTCATCCGGTACTAAGATGACCAAATGTGGGTTCAAAGGACCGAATATTCCGGTTCCGAAGGTCCAAATAATGTGGGAACCGACCTGTGAGATTTATATTTATTTAATTTATATGAATTTATATTTACGTTAATTTATATACTTCGATAGCAATTTGTATAATGATAAGTGGACTGTATTTCTGCAATAATCTCAATCTCACAAATCGATCCTCTACACATTAGGGGGGTTTATATTTATATATATGCAGCCAATCAAACTACAGTAATAGCTACATACATTGATGAGGTTCCTTATCTTATAGTACAGCAGGTTAGTCCACCAGGTATAACTAGGGTGTAGACACCAAATTATCCTCTTTGAGTTAGCTTCCATCACCCAGTAACTGGTGCACATAATCTTGCATCCTCGTCTTGACCTGTCAAAAGTGCGCTAGCTGTGAAGCCAGAATCCTATATATGACAAGCTATATCAGAGAAAACACTATACAGTACATGGAACATTAAAGACCTGGCTTAATTACCTTTAGTATGAGGCGATTTCGCGATCTAACCGGGTCACCCTATATCCTGACATTAATGGCCATAAATGAATGATAAACGGGTTTCGGATAGAACACTTAACTTGATTTGTTGACAGCGTGTTGACAGATGGTACACCTTTGGGTTCCATAACACTACGTCCAAGTAAATTTAACAGGAGCCGAATTTGCTCCCGTGTGAGCCTCTGGTCTCAAAAACAACAATGGCTGCCCTCCTTCCTCACTCTGACGCCTGGCTTACATTGTCCAGATTTCAGAACATGATAGAAGGGTCACATTTACTCTACTTTAATATTGATAATTAAGTTAATTTATATAAGATGTTTTTATGATGGTAAAGTCCAAAGACTAATGTATTTAAGAATAATTCCCACCATAATAGGTGGTGAATTATAATAGTATGTGGTGATGATATCCCGTTTTCTATAGACGGTAATTCCACTACAAGTTACGTTTTCTATGGGTAACTTGTTTATACAACACAGCTCTTATCTGTCTGTATGATTATTAAATGGTGTCGGATTTTCCGACAGTGACTGCTGTAAGGTAGTGAGTAACTGACTTGTATGTTAGAAAAATAAATGCTTACTAGAAAATTACCTTTTCTTTGAAAACATTTTTTTGCAAAATAAGTACAAGTTATTTTGTAAACAAAATATGATTATTTTCCTTCAATAAACACACATGAGCACAAATGGTCCTCGGGTGTCAGAGAGATTGAGAATGAACAGCAAAATAGTAACAAAAAATGAGACAATGATGGGATACTATTTAATTCAAACATAAACCGGTTAGGTATGTAAATTACAGTACCACTAAACACGCGTACACGTATATATGTCAATCAATTTACATAAATCAACATTCACTAATATGTTCCTTTAACAATGGACACATAGATAATTACCATACACGTGTCAGTCCAATTGCAGGGACACATAGACACACATAGCTGCACTTGTCTGTCGCTCCTGACAATAGTAAACATGTAACAAAAAATGTGACAATGATGGGACACTATGTCATTCAAACGTACACACGCTAACATTATAAATTACAGTAACACTAAACACGCGTACATGTATATATGTCATTCAATTTACATAAAAAAACATTCACTAATATGTTCCTTTTACAATTAACACACAGATAATTACCGTACACATGTCAGTCCAATTGCAGGTACACATAAACACACATAGCTGCACTTGTCTGTCGCTCCTGACAATAGTATACATAGGTATACACACAAAACAGTCCTTTATCAACTAATGTGTGTGTGTGTATTTATTCCTTGTATTTATTATTTGTGTCTGCAAAATCGAGTTATTAGCTCTTGGACCCCGCCTTTCTAACAAATGTATTTTTCCTCTTTTATATCAACTACATTTATTTCTCACAAACACACACACACACACACACACACACGCACACACACACACACACACACACACACACACACACACACACACACACTGGAAACAGGAGGCCAGACACAGGATACAGAATAGGAGATGAAGAACTTAATGAAACGGACTGAGAGAAAGATCTAGGAGTTGATATCACACCAAACCTGTCTCCTGAAGCCCACATAAAAAGAATAACGTCTGCGGCATATGCGAGACTGCCTAACATCAGAACAGCCTTCAGGAACCTGTGTAAGGAATCATTCAGAATCTTGTACACCACATATGTAAGACCAATCCTGGAGTATGCGGCCCCAGCATGGAGCCCGTATCTTGTCAAGCACAAGATGAAGCAGGAAAAAGTCCAAAGGTATGCCACTAGACTAGTCCCAGAACTAAGAGGCATGAGTTACGAGGAAAGGCTGCGGGAAATGCACCTTACGACACTGGAAGACAGAAGAGTAAGGGGAGACATGATCATAACCTACACAACCCTCAGAGGAATCGACCGGGTAAACAAGGATTAACTATTCAACACTGGTGGGACGCAAACAAGGGGACACAGGTGGAAACTGAGTACCCACATGAGCCACAGAGACGTTAGAAGGAACTTTTTCAGTGTCAGAGTAGTTAACGGATGGAATGCATTAGGCAGTGATGTCGTGGAGGCTGACTCCATACACAGTTTCAAATGTAGATATGATAGAGCCCAGTAGGCTCAGGAATCTGTACACCAGTTGATTGACAGTTGAGAGGTGGGACCAAAGAACCATAGCTCAACCCCCGCAAGCACTAATAGGTGAGTACACACACACACACACAAACACAAACACACACACACACACACACACACACACACACACACACACACACACACACACACACACACACACACACACACAGAGGAAGCAGCCCATAACAGCTGTTTAAATCCCAGGTACCTATTTACTGCTAGGTAACAGGAACAACAGGGTGAAAGAAACTGCCCAGTTTCGTTTCTGCCATCACCGGAGGATCGAACACGGACGCTAGGATTACGAGTTGAGAGCGCTGTCTACTCAGCTGTCAGGCCCCGTAGTGCGTGTACTCGTCAAAAACATAATTTGGGAGAGGTTAGGGGAAAGGAATGATGCTTCCTGGGTTGGGGAGTTGGTGTGGGGTTAGTCACTTGGTGGCTTTGGACCTGTGGGGGAGGGGGGCGAGGGGGTTGCCAGTTATGAATTTAATGATTGAATTTGTTAAGATAGGGTATTTATGCAAAAGACGCTGTAAAGAGATAGTAACAAAAGTGCTCGTGACTGCTGTAAGGTAGTGAGTAACTGACTTGTATGTTAGAAAAATAAATGCTTACTAGAAAATTACCTTTTCTTTGAAAACATTTTTTTGCAAAATAAGTACAAGTTATTTTGTAAACAAAATATGATTATTTTCCTTCAATAAACACACATGAGCACAAATGGTCCTCGGGTGTCAGAGAGATTGAGAATGAACAGCAAAATAGTAACAAAAAATGAGACAATGATGGGATACTATTTAATTCAAACATAAACCGGTTAGGTATGTAAATTACAGTACCACTAAACACGCGTACACGTATATATGTCAATCAATTTACATAAATAAACATTCACTAATATGTTCCTTTAACAATGGACACATAGATAATTACCATACACGTGTCAGTCCAATTGCAGGGACACATAGACACACATAGCTGCACTTGTCTGTCGCTCCTGACAATAGTAAACATGTAACAAAAAATGTGACAATGATGGGACACTATGTCATTCAAACGTACACACGCTAACATTATAAATTACAGTAACACTAAACACGCATACATGTATATATGTCATTCAATTTACATAAAAAAACATTCACTAATATGTTCCTTTTACAATTAACACACAGATAATTACCGTACACATGTCAGTCCAATTGCAGGTACACATAAACACACATAGCTGCACTTGTCTGTCGCTCCTGACAATAGTATACATAGGTATACACACAAAACAGTCCTTTATCAACTAATGTGTGTGTGTGTATTTATTCCTTGTATTTATTATTTGTGTCTGCAAAATCGAGTTATTAGCTCTTGGACCCCGCCTTTCTAACAAATGTATTTTTCCTCTTTTATATCAACTACATTTATTTCTCACAAACACACACACACACACACACACACACGCACACACACACACACACACACACACACACACACACACACACACACACACACACACACACACTGGAAACAGGAGGCCAGACACAGGATACAGAATAGGAGATGAAGAACTTAATGAAACGGACTGAGAGAAAGATCTAGGAGTTGATATCACACCAAACCTGTCTCCTGAAGCCCACATAAAAAGAATAACGTCTGCGGCATATGCGAGACTGCCTAACATCAGAACAGCCTTCAGGAACCTGTGTAAGGAATCATTCAGAATCTTGTACACCACATATGTAAGACCAATCCTGGAGTATGCGGCCCCAGCATGGAGCCCGTATCTTGTCAAGCACAAGATGAAGCAGGAAAAAGTCCAAAGGTATGCCACTAGACTAGTCCCAGAACTAAGAGGCATGAGTTACGAGGAAAGGCTGCGGGAAATGCACCTTACGACACTGGAAGACAGAAGAGTAAGGGGAGACATGATCATAACCTACACAACCCTCAGAGGAATCGACCGGGTAAACAAGGATTAACTATTCAACACTGGTGGGACGCAAACAAGGGGACACAGGTGGAAACTGAGTACCCACATGAGCCACAGAGACGTTAGAAGGAACTTTTTCAGTGTCAGAGTAGTTAACGGATGGAATGCATTAGGCAGTGATGTCGTGGAGGCTGACTCCATACACAGTTTCAAATGTAGATATGATAGAGCCCAGTAGGCTCAGGAATCTGTACACCAGTTGATTGACAGTTGAGAGGTGGGACCAAAGAACCATAGCTCAACCCCCGCAAGCACTAATAGGTGAGTACACACACACACACACACAAACACACACACACACACACACACACACACACACACACACACACACACACACACACACACACACACACACACACACACACACACACACACACACACACACACACAGAGGAAGCAGCCCATAACAGCTGTTTAAATCCCAGGTACCTATTTACTGCTAGGTAACAGGAACAACAGGGTGAAAAAAACTGCCCAGTTTCGTTTCTGCCATCACCGGAGGATCGAACACGGACGCTAGGATTACGAGTTGAGAGCGCTGTCTACTCAGCTGTCAGGCCCCGTAGTGCGTGTACTCGTCAAAAACATAATTTGGGAGAGGTTAGGGGAAAGGAATGATGCTTCCTGGGTTGGGGAGTTGGTGTGGGGTTAGTCACTTGGTGGCTTTGGACCTGTGGGGGAGGGGGGCGAGGGGGTTGCCAGTTATGAATTTAATGATTGAATTTGTTAAGATAGGGTATTTATGCAAAAGACGCTGTAAAGAGATAGTAACAAAAGTGCTCGTGACTGCTGTAAGGTAGTGAGTAACTGACTTGTATGTTAGAAAAATAAATGCTTACTAGAAAATTACCTTTTCTTTGAAAACATTTTTTTGCAAAATAAGTACAAGTTATTTTGTAAACAAAATATGATTATTTTCCTTCAATAAACACACATGAGCACAAATGGTCCTCGGGTGTCAGAGAGATTGAGAATGAACAGCAAAATAGTAACAAAAAATGAGACAATGATGGGATACTATTTAATTCAAACATAAACCGGTTAGGTATGTAAATTACAGTACCACTAAACACGCGTACACGTATATATGTCAATCAATTTACATAAATAAACATTCACTAATATGTTCCTTTAACAATGGACACATAGATAATTACCATACACGTGTCAGTCCAATTGCAGGGACACATAGACACACATAGCTGCACTTGTCTGTCGCTCCTGACAATAGTAAACATGTAACAAAAAATGTGACAATGATGGGACACTATGTCATTCAAACGTACACACGCTAACATTATAAATTACAGTAACACTAAACACGCGTACATGTATATATGTCATTCAATTTACATAAAAAAACATTCACTAATATGTTCCTTTTACAATTAACACACAGATAATTACCGTACACATGTCAGTCCAATTGCAGGTACACATAAACACACATAGCTGCACTTGTCTGTCGCTCCTGACAATAGTATACATAGGTATACACACAAAACAGTCCTTTATCAACTAATGTGTGTGTGTGTATTTATTCCTTGTATTTATTATTTGTGTCTGCAAAATCGAGTTATTAGCTCTTGGACCCCGCCTTTCTAACAAATGTATTTTTCCTCTTTTATATCAACTACATTTATTTCTCACAAACACACACACACACACACACACACACGCACACACACACACACACACACACACACACACACACACACACACACACACACACACACACACACACACACTGGAAACAGGAGGCCAGACACAGGATACAGAATAGGAGATGAAGAACTTAATGAAACGGACTGAGAGAAAGATCTAGGAGTTGATATCACACCAAACCTGTCTCCTGA
This sequence comes from Procambarus clarkii, assembly GCF_040958095.1. Classification (NCBI taxonomy): domain Eukaryota; kingdom Metazoa; phylum Arthropoda; class Malacostraca; order Decapoda; family Cambaridae; genus Procambarus; species Procambarus clarkii. The sequence continues at coordinate 21,576 of NW_027190566.1, forward strand.
AGCCCACATAAAAAGAATAACGTCTGCGGCATATGCGAGACTGCCTAACATCAGAACAGCCTTCAGGAACCTGTGTAAGGAATCATTCAGAATCTTGTACACCACATATGTGAGACCAATCCTGGAGTATGCGGCCCCAGCATGGAGCCCGTATCTTGTCAAGCACAAGATGAAGCAGGAAAAAGTCCAAAGGTATGCCACTAGACTAGTCCCAGAACTAAGAGGCATGAGTTACGAGGAAAGGCTGCGGGAAATGCACCTTACGACACTGGAAGACAGAAGAGTAAGGGGAGACATGATCATAACCTACACAACCCTCAGAGGAATCGACCGGGTAAACAAGGATTAACTATTCAACACTGGTGGGACGCAAACAAGGGGACACAGGTGGAAACTGAGTACCCACATGAGCCACAGAGACGTTAGAAGGAACTTTTTCAGTGTCAGAGTAGTTAACGGATGGAATGCATTAGGCAGTGATGTCGTGGAGGCTGACTCCATACACAGTTTCAAATGTAGATATGATAGAGCCCAGTAGGCTCAGGAATCTGTACACCAGTTGATTGACAGTTGAGAGGTGGGACCAAAGAACCATAGCTCAACCCCCGCAAGCACTAATAGGTGAGTACACACACACACACACACACACACACACACACACACACACACACACACACACACACACACACACACACACACACACACACACACACACACACACACAGAGGAAGCAGCCCATAACAGCTGTTTAAATCCCAGGTACCTATTTACTGCTAGGTAACAGGAACAACAGGGTGAAAGAAACTGCCCAGTTTCGTTTCTGCCATCACCGGAGGATCGAACACGGACGCTAGGATTACGAGTTGAAAGCGCTGTCTACTCAGCTGTCAGGCCCCGTAGTGCGTGTACTCGTCAAAAACATAATTTGGGAGAGGTTAGGGGAAAGGAATGATGCTTCCTGGGTTGGGGAGTTGGTGTGGGGTTAGTCACTTGGTGGCTTTGGACCTGTGGGGGAGGGGGGCGAGGGGGTTGCCAGTTATGAATTTAATGATTGAATTTGTTAAGATAGGGTATTTATGCAAAAGACGCTGTAAAGAGATAGTAACAAAAGTGCTCGTGACTGCTGTAAGGTAGTGAGTAACTGACTTGTATGTTAGAAAAATAAATGCTTACTAGAAAATTACCTTTTCTTTGAAAACATTTTTTTGCAAAATAAGTACAAGTTATTTTGTAAACAAAATATGATTATTTTCCTTCAATAAACACACATGAGCACAAATGGTCCTCGGGTGTCAGAGAGATTGAGAATGAACAGCAAAATAGTAACAAAAAATGAGACAATGATGGGATACTATTTAATTCAAACATAAACCGGTTAGGTATGTAAATTACAGTACCACTAAACACGCGTACACGTATATATGTCAATCAATTTACATAAATAAACATTCACTAATATGTTCCTTTAACAATGGACACATAGATAATTACCATACACGTGTCAGTCCAATTGCAGGGACACATAGACACACATAGCTGCACTTGTCTGTCGCCCCTGACAATAGTAAACATGTAACAAAAAATGTGACAATGATGGGACACTATGTCATTCAAACGTACACACGCTAACATTATAAATTACAGTAACACTAAACACGCGTACATGTATATATGTCATTCAATTTACATAAAAAAACATTCACTAATATGTTCCTTTTACAATTAACACACAGATAATTACCGTACACATGTCAGTCCAATTGCAGGTACACATAAACACACATAGCTGCACTTGTCTGTCGCTCCTGACAATAGTATACATAGGTATACACACAAAACAGTCCTTTATCAACTAATGTGTGTGTGTGTATTTATTCCTTGTATTTATTATTTGTGTCTGCAAAATCGAGTTATTAGCTCTTGGACCCCGCCTTTCTAACAAATGTATTTTTCCTCTTTTATATCAACTACATTTATTTCTCACAAACACACACACACACACGCACACATACACACACACACACACACACACACACACACACACACACACACACACACACACACACACACACTGGAAACAGGAGGCCAGACACAGGATACAGAATAGGAGATGAAGAACTTAATGAAACGGACTGAGAGAAAGATCTAGGAGTTGATATCACACCAAACCTGTCTCCTGAAGCCCACATAAAAAGAATAACGTCTGCGGCATATGCGAGACTGCCTAACATCAGAACAGCCTTCAGGAACCTGTGTATGGAATCATTCAGAATCTTGTACACCACATATGTAAGACCAATCCTGGAGTATGCGGCCCCAGCATGGAGCCCGTATCTTGTCAAGCACAAGATGAAGCAGGAAAAAGTCCAAAGGTATGCCACTAGACTAGTCCCAGAACTAAGAGGCATGAGTTACGAGGAAAGGCTGCGGGAAATGCACCTTACGACACTGGAAGACAGAAGAGTAAGGGGAGACATGATCATAACCTACACAACCCTCAGAGGAATCGACCGGGTAAACAAGGATTAACTATTCAACACTGGTGGGACGCAAACAAGGGGACACAGGTGGAAACTGAGTACCCACATGAGCCACAGAGACGTTAGAAGGAACTTTTTCAGTGTCAGAGTAGTTAACGGATGGAATGCATTAGGCAGTGATGTCGTGGAGGCTGACTCCATACACAGTTTCAAATGTAGATATGATAGAGCCCAGTAGGCTCAGGAATCTGTACACCAGTTGATTGACAGTTGAGAGGTGGGACCAAAGAACCATAGCTCAACCCCCGCAAGCACTAATAGGTGAGTACACACACACACACACACACACACACACACACACACACACACAGAGGAAGCAGCCCATAACAGCTGTTTAAATCCCAGGTACCTATTTACTGCTAGGTAACAGGAACAACAGGGTGAAAGAAACTGCCCAGTTTCGTTTCTGCCATCACCGGAGGATCGAACACGGACGCTAGGATTACGAGTTGAGAGCGCTGTCTACTCAGCTGTCAGGCCCCGTAGTGCGTGTACTCGTCAAAAACATAATTTGGGAGAGGTTAGGGGAAAGGAATGATGCTTCCTGGGTTGGGGAGTTGGTGTGGGGTTAGTCACTTGGTGGCTTTGGACCTGTGGGGGAGGGGGGCGAGGGGGTTGCCAGTTATGAATTTAATGATTGAATTTGTTAAGATAGGGTATTTATGCAAAAGACGCTGTAAAGAGATAGTAACAAAAGTGCTCGTGACTGCTGTAAGGTAGTGAGTAACTGACTTGTATGTTAGAAAAATAAATGCTTACTAGAAAATTACCTTTTCTTTGAAAACATTTTTTTGCAAAATAAGTACAAGTTATTTTGTAAACAAAATATGATTATTTTCCTTCAATAAACACACATGAGCACAAATGGTCCTCGGGTGTCAGAGAGATTGAGAATGAACAGCAAAATAGTAACAAAAAATGAGACAATGATGGGATACTATTTAATTCAAACATAAACCGGTTAGGTATGTAAATTACAGTACCACTAAACACGCGTACACGTATATATGTCAATCAATTTACATAAATAAACATTCACTAATATGTTCCTTTAACAATGGACACATAGATAATTACCATACACGTGTCAGTCCAATTGCAGGGACACATAGACACACATAGCTGCACTTGTCTGTCGCTCCTGACAATAGTAAACATGTAACAAAAAATGTGACAATGATGGGACACTATGTCATTCAAACGTACACACGCTAACATTATAAATTACAGTAACACTAAACACGCGTACATGTATATATGTCATTCAATTTACATAAAAAAACATTCACTAATATGTTCCTTTTACAATTAACACACAGATAATTACCGTACACATGTCAGTCCAATTGCAGGTACACATAAACACACATAGCTGCACTTGTCTGTCGCTCCTGACAATAGTATACATAGGTATACACACAAAACAGTCCTTTATCAACTAATGTGTGTGTGTGTATTTATTCCTTGTATTTATTATTTGTGTCTGCAAAATCGAGTTATTAGCTCTTGGACCCCGCCTTTCTAACAAATGTATTTTTCCTCTTTTATATCAACTACATTTATTTCTCACAAACACACACACACACACGCACACATACACACACACACACACACACACACACACACACACACACACACACACACACACACACACACTGGAAACAGGAGGCCAGACACAGGATACAGAATAGGAGATGAAGAACTTAATGAAACGGACTGAGAGAAAGATCTAGGAGTTGATATCACACCAAACCTGTCTCCTGAAGCCCACATAAAAAGAATAACGTCTGCGGCATATGCGAGACTGCCTAACATCAGAACAGCCTTCAGGAACCTGTGTATGGAATCATTCAGAATCTTGTACACCACATATGTAAGACCAATCCTGGAGTATGCGGCCCCAGCATGGAGCCCGTATCTTGTCAAGCACAAGATGAAGCAGGAAAAAGTCCAAAGGTATGCCACTAGACTAGTCCCAGAACTAAGAGGCATGAGTTACGAGGAAAGGCTGCGGGAAATGCACCTTACGACACTGGAAGACAGAAGAGTAAGGGGAGACATGATCATAACCTACACAACCCTCAGAGGAATCGACCGGGTAAACAAGGATTAACTATTCAACACTGGTGGGACGCAAACAAGGGGACACAGGTGGAAACTGAGTACCCACATGAGCCACAGAGACGTTAGAAGGAACTTTTTCAGTGTCAGAGTAGTTAACGGATGGAATGCATTAGGCAGTGATGTCGTGGAGGCTGACTCCATACACAGTTTCAAATGTAGATATGATAGAGCCCAGTAGGCTCAGGAATCTGTACACCAGTTGATTGACAGTTGAGAGGTGGGACCAAAGAACCATAGCTCAACCCCCGCAAGCACTAATAGGTGAGTACACACACACACACACACACACACACACACACACACACACACAGAGGAAGCAGCCCATAACAGCTGTTTAAATCCCAGGTACCTATTTACTGCTAGGTAACAGGAACAACAGGGTGAAAGAAACTGCCCAGTTTCGTTTCTGCCATCACCGGAGGATCGAACACGGACGCTAGGATTACGAGTTGAGAGCGCTGTCTACTCAGCTGTCAGGCCCCGTAGTGCGTGTACTCGTCAAAAACATAATTTGGGAGAGGTTAGGGGAAAGGAATGATGCTTCCTGGGTTGGGGAGTTGGTGTGGGGTTAGTCACTTGGTGGCTTTGGACCTGTGGGGGAGGGGGGCGAGGGGGTTGCCAGTTATGAATTTAATGATTGAATTTGTTAAGATAGGGTATTTATGCAAAAGACGCTGTAAAGAGATAGTAACAAAAGTGCTCGTGACTGCTGTAAGGTAGTGAGTAACTGACTTGTATGTTAGAAAAATAAATGCTTACTAGAAAATTACCTTTTCTTTGAAAACATTTTTTTGCAAAATAAGTACAAGTTATTTTGTAAACAAAATATGATTATTTTCCTTCAATAAACACACATGAGCACAAATGGTCCTCGGGTGTCAGAGAGATTGAGAATGAACAGCAAAATAGTAACAAAAAATGAGACAATGATGGGATACTATTTAATTCAAACATAAACCGGTTAGGTATGTAAATTACAGTACCACTAAACACGCGTACACGTATATATGTCAATCAATTTACATAAATAAACATTCACTAATATGTTCCTTTAACAATGGACACATAGATAATTACCATACACGTGTCAGTCCAATTGCAGGGACACATAGACACACATAGCTGCACTTGTCTGTCGCTCCTGACAATAGTAAACATGTAACAAAAAATGTGACAATGATGGGACACTATGTCATTCAAACGTACACACGCTAACATTATAAATTACAGTAACACTAAACACGCGTACATGTATATATGTCATTCAATTTACATAAAAAAACATTCACTAATATGTTCCTTTTACAATTAACACACAGATAATTACCGTACACATGTCAGTCCAATTGCAGGTACACATAAACACACATAGCTGCACTTGTCTGTCGCTCCTGACAATAGTATACATAGGTATACACACAAAACAGTCCTTTATCAACTAATGTGTGTGTGTGTATTTATTCCTTGTATTTATTATTTGTGTCTGCAAAATCGAGTTATTAGCTCTTGGACCCCGCCTTTCTAACAAATGTATTTTTCCTCTTTTATATCAACTACATTTATTTCTCACAAACACACACACACACACACACACACACGCACACACACACACACACACACACACACATACACACACACACATGGAGAGATAAATTGGGAATCAAGGAATCCCCATGGAGGGGATGAAACGTGGGGAGCAAAATTAGTAGATGTTATAGACAGGAATTTCCTGACACAACATGTGAAGGAAGACACAAGGGAAAGAGGAGGAGATGCACCGAGCCTATTAGACCTGATTTTCACCCAGAACGTAGAAGATATCGAGAATTTAGAGCATGAAATACCTCTAGGGGCCAGTGACCATTGTGTCCTAGTCTTTGACTACATGATGGAATTCAAAATTATGACCATGGGACAAGAGATCTGGGAAAGGAGAGCTGACTACAGGAAAGGGGACTATATGAGGATAAGGGACTATCTGGGTGAAGTGCAGTGGGAGGAAGAAATTAGAGGAAAAACAGTCCAAGATATGATGGACCTAGTCATACAGAAATGCCAGGAGGCCGAAGAGAGATTTATACCAACGGTAAAGGGAAAAAATAAGAAGGAATATAATAACCCATGGTTTAATAGACAGTGTCAGGAAGCAAAAATGGCCAGCAGGCGGGAGTGGAGGAAGTACAGAAGACAAAGAACAGAGGACAACAGAAGCAGATACAACAGAGCTAGGAACGATTACATTAACATAAGACGAACATCGGAAAGGGACTATGAGAACGATATTGCAATCAAAGCGAAAAAACAACCTAAGTTACTACACAGTCATATAAGAAGAAAAATGTCGGTGAACGACCAAGTGACAAGACTAAGGAAGACAGAGGGGGCATATACTGAAAGTGACAAGGAAATCTGCGAGGCACTGAATGCCAGTTTCCATGGAGTGTTCACTACCGAGCCTGAGCAGCTCCCATTGTTGGAAGGGGTTACCCTAGATGAAAGACTATCAGATATAGAGGTGACAGCAGAGGAGGTAATGAAACAGTTGACAACTCTAGATGCAACTAAAGCAGTTGGACCAGACAAAGTATCACCGTGGATACTAAAAGAAGCAGCACAGGCCCTCAGCGTGCCTCTGGCAATGATCTTTAATGAGTCACTTATGTCAGGAGAATTGCCCAGTTGCTGGAAGAAGGCAAATGTCGTGCCGATCTTCAAGAAAGGAGATAGGGAGGAGGCACTTAACTACAGACCTGTATCACTGACAAGCATCCCCTGTAAAATACTGGAAAGAATAATTAGGCTACGACTGGTTGCACACCTGGAGAACATTAGGTTTGTGAACAAACATCAACATGGGTTCTGGACAGGGAAATCGTGCCTAACAAACCTTCTGGAATTCTATGATAAAATAACGAGGATAAGACAGGACAGAGATGGTTGGGCAGACTGCATATTTCTGGACTGCCAAAAAGCCTTTGATACAGTACCGCACATGAGACTGCTGTTCAAGCTCGAGAGGCAGGCGGGGGTGGGGGGAAAGGTCCTAGAATGGATAAGGAACTACCTAACAGGAAGGAGCCAAAGAGTTACGGTAAGGGGCGAGAAGTCGGACTGGCGAACAGTAACAAGTGGAGTACCACAAGGATCGGTGCTGGGACCAATTCTATTTCTTGTGTATGTTAACGACATGTTTACAGGCGTAGAGTCCTACATGTCGATGTTTGCGGATGATGCAAAGTTGATGAGAAGAGTTGTGACAGATGAGGATTGCAGGATCCTCCAAGAGGACCTGAACAGATTGCAGAGATGGTCAGAGAAATGGCTACTAGAATTCAACACGAGCAAATGTAAAGTTATGGAAATGGGACTAGGAGATAGGAGACCAAAGGGACAGTACACAATGAAGGGGAACAGCCTACCTGTAACGACGCGTGAAAGAGACCTGGGGGTGGACGTAACACCTAATCTATCTCCTGAGGCACATATTAATAGGATAACGACAGCAGCGTACTCTACACTGGCAAAAGTTAGAACATCATTCAGAAACCTAAGTAAGGAGGCATTTAGGGCGCTTTACACTGCCTACGTAAGGCCAGTCTTAGAGTATGCCGCCTCATCATGGAGTCCCCATCTGAAGAAGCATATAATGAAACTGGAAAAGGTTCAGAGGTTTGCAACGAGACTCGTCCCAGAGCTACGAGGGATGGGGTATGAAGAGCGCCTGAGGGAACTGTGCCTTACGACACTAGAAAGAAGAAGGGAGAGGGGGGACATGATAGGAACGTATAAGATACTCAGAGGAATTGACAGAGTGGACATAGACGAAATGTTCACACGGAATAGTAACAGAACGAGAGGACATGGATGGAAGCTTGAAACTCAGATGAGTCACAGAGATGTAAGGAAGTTTTCTTTTAGCGTGAGAGTAGTGGGGAAATGGAATGCACTTCAGGAACAGGTTGTGGAAGCAAATACTATTCATAATTTTAAAACCAGGTATGATAGGGAAATGGGACAGGAGTCATTGCTGTAAACAACCGATGCTCGAAAGGCGGGATCCAAGAGTCAATGCTCGATCCTGCAAGCACATATAGGTGAGTACATATAGGTGAGTACACACACACACTGGAAACAGGAGGCCAGACACAGGATACAGAATAGGAGATGAAGAACTTAATGAAACGGACTGAGAGAAAGATCTAGGAGTTGATATCACACCAAACCTGTCTCCTGAAGCCCACATAAAAAGAATAACGTCTGCGGCATATGCGAGACTGCCTAACATCAGAACAGCCTTCAGGAACCTGTGTAAGGAATCATTCAGAATCTTGTACACCACATATGTAAGACCAATCCTGGAGTATGCGGCCCCAGCATGGAGCCCGTATCTTGTCAAGCACAAGATGAAGCAGGAAAAAGTCCAAAGGTATGCCACTAGACTAGTCCCAGAACTAAGAGGCATGAGTTACGAGGAAAGGCTGCGGGAAATGCACCTTACGACACTGGAAGACAGAAGAGTAAGGGGAGACATGATCATAACCTACACAACCCTCAGAGGAATCGACCGGGTAAACAAGGATTAACTATTCAACACTGGTGGGACGCAAACAAGGGGACACAGGTGGAAACTGAGTACCCACATGAGCCACAGAGACGTTAGAAGGAACTTTTTCAGTGTCAGAGTAGTTAACGGATGGAATGCATTAGGCAGTGATGTCGTGGAGGCTGACTCCATACACAGTTTCAAATGTAGATATGATAGAGCCCAGTAGGCTCAGGAATCTGTACACCAGTTGATTGACAGTTGAGAGGTGGGACCAAAGAACCATAGCTCAACACCCGCAAGCACTAATAGGTGAGTACACACACACACACACACACACACACACACACACACACACACACACACACACACACACACACACACACACACACACACACACACACACACACACACAGAGGAAGCAGCCCATAACAGCTGTTTAAATCCCAGGTACCTATTTACTGCTAGGTAACAGGAACAACAGGGTGAAAGAAACTGCCCAGTTTCGTTTCTGCCATCACCGGAGGATCGAACACGGACGCTAGGATTACGAGTTGAGAGCGCTGTCTACTCAGCTGTCAGGCCCCGTAGTGCGTGTACTCGTCAAAAACATAATTTGGGAGAGGTTAGGGGAAAGGAATGATGCTTCCTGGGTTGGGGAGTTGGTGTGGGGTTAGTCACTTGGTGGCTTTGGACCTGTGGGGGAGGGGGGCGAGGGGGTTGCCAGTTATGAATTTAATGATTGAATTTGTTAAGATAGGGTATTTATGCAAAAGACGCTGTAAAGAGATAGTAACAAAAGTGCTCGTGACTGCTGTAAGGTAGTGAGTAACTGACTTGTATGTTAGAAAAATAAATGCTTACTAGAAAATTACCTTTTCTTTGAAAACAATTTTTTTGCAAAATAAGTACAAGTTATTTTGTAAACAAAATATGATTATTTTCCTTCAATAAACACACATGAGCACAAATGGTCCTCGGGTGTCAGAGAGATTGAGAATGAACAGCAAAATAGTAACAAAAAATGAGACAATGATGGGATACTATTTAATTCAAACATAAACCGGTTAGGTATGTAAATTACAGTACCACTAAACACGCGTACACGTATATATGTCAATCAATTTACATAAATAAACATTCACTAATATGTTCCTTTAACAATGGACACATAGATAATTACCATACACGTGTCAGTCCAATTGCAGGGACACATAGACACACATAGCTGCACTTGTCTGTCGCTCCTGACAATAGTAAACATGTAACAAAAAATGTGACAATGATGGGACACTATGTCATTCAAACGTACACACGCTAACATTATAAATTACAGTAACACTAAACACGCGTACATGTATATATGTCATTCAATTTACATAAAAAAACATTCACTAATATGTTCCTTTTACAATTAACACACAGATAATTACCGTACACATGTCAGTCCAATTGCAGGTACACATAAACACACATAGCTGCACTTGTCTGTCGCTCCTGACAATAGTATACATAGGTATACACACAAAACAGTCCTTTATCAACTAATGTGTGTGTGTGTATTTATTCCTTGTATTTATTATTTGTGTCTGCAAAATCGAGTTATTAGCTCTTGGACCCCGCCTTTCTAACAAATGTATTTTTCCTCTTTTATATCAACTACATTTATTTCTCACAAACACACACACACACACACACACACACGCACACACACACACACACACACACACACACATACACACACACACACACACACACACACACACACACACACTGGAAACAGGAGGCCAGACACAGGATACAGAATAGGAGATGAAGAACTTAATGAAACGGACTGAGAGAAAGATCTAGGAGTTGATATCACACCAAACCTGTCTCCTGAAGCCCACATAAAAAGAATAACGTCTGCGGCATATGCGAGACTGCCTAACATCAGAACAGCCTTCAGGAACCTGTGTAAGGAATCATTCAGAATCTTGTACACCACATATGTAAGACCAATCCTGGAGTATGCGGCCCCAGCATGGAGCCCGTATCTTGTCAAGCACAAGATGAAGCAGGAAAAAGTCCAAAGGTATGCCACTAGACTAGTCCCAGAACTAAGAGGCATGAGTTACGAGGAAAGGCTGCGGGAAATGCACCTTACGACACTGGAAGACAGAAGAGTAAGGGGAGACATGATCATAACCTACACAACCCTCAGAGGAATCGACCGGGTAAACAAGGATTAACTATTCAACACTGGTGGGACGCAAACAAGGGGACACAGGTGGAAACTGAGTACCCACATGAGCCACAGAGACGTTAGAAGGAACTTTTTCAGTGTCAGAGTAGTTAACGGATGGAATGCATTAGGCAGTGATGTCGTGGAGGCTGACTCCATACACAGTTTCAAATGTAGATATGATAGAGCCCAGTAGGCTCAGGAATCTGTACACCAGTTGATTGACAGTTGAGAGGTGGGACCAAAGAACCATAGCTCAACCCCCGCAAGCACTAATAGGTGAGTACACACACACACACACACACACACACACACACACACACACACAGAGGAAGCAGCCCATAACAGCTGTTTAAATCCCAGGTACCTATTTACTG
>NW_027190567.1:0-33350 GCF_040958095.1 Procambarus clarkii
TTGGCAGGTAGCGGCGAAATTCGCACGGTTTATGGCAAGTAGCGGCGAAAATCGCGCTATTTTTGGCCGGTTGTGGCGAAAATCGCGATTTTTGCCCGCCAGCTGCGAAAATCGCATAGTTTTTGGCCGCTAGCGGCGAAAATCGCGGGGTTTTTTGGCCGGTAGCGGCGCAAATCGCGATTTTTGAACGCCAGCTGCGAAAATCGCATGTTTTTTGCGCAAAATAGCGCGGTTTCGGCCGTTAGCGGCAAAAATCGCGCTATTTTTGGCCGGTTAGCGGCGAAAATCGCGATTTTTTGCCCGCCAGTTGCGAAAATCGCCCGATTTTTGGCCGCAAGCGGCGAAAATCGCACGGTTTTTTGGCCGCTAGCGGCGAAATCGCACGGTTTTTGGCCGCTATTGGCGAAAATCGCGCTATTTTTGGCCGGAAGCGGCGAAAATCGCGATTTTGCCCGCCAGCTGCAAAATCGCATAGTTTTTGGCCGCTAGCGGCGAAAATCGCACGTTTTTTGGCCGGTAGCGGCGAAAAAAGCGCTATATTTGCCCGCCAGCTGCAAAAATCGCATGGTTTTTGGCCGCAGCGGCGAAAATCGCGCTATATTTGCCCGCCAGCTGCAAAAATCGCATGGTTTTTGGCCGCTAGCAGCGAAAATCGCAATTTTTGCCCGCCAGCTGCGAAAATCGCATGGTTTTGGCCGCTAGCGGCGAAAATCGCGCTATATTTGCCCGCCAGCTGCAAAAATCGCATGGTTTTTGGCCGCTAGCGGCGAAAATCGCGCTATATTTGCCCGCCAGCTGCAAAAATCGCATGGTTTTTGCCGCTAGCGGCGAAAATCGCAATTTTTGCCCGCCAGCTGCGAAAATCGCATGGTTTTTGGCCGCTAGCGGCGAAAATCGCGCTATTTTTGGCCGGTAGCGGCGAAAATCGCGCTATTTTTGGCCGGTAGCGGCGAAAAATCGCGATTTTTGCCCGCCAGCTGCGAAAATCGCATGGTTTTTGGCCGCTAGCGGCGAAAATCGCGCTATTTTTGGCCGGTAGCGGCGAAAATCGCGATTTTTGCACGCCAGCTGCGAAAATCGCATGGTTTTTGCGCAAAATAGTGCGGTTTTCGGCCGTTAGCGGCAAAAATCGCCCGATTTTAGGCCGCTAGCGGCGAAAATCGCACGGTTTTGGCCGCTATTTGCGAAAATCGCGCTATTTTTGGCCGGTAGCGGCGAAAATCGCGATTTTTGCCCGCCAGCTGCGAAAATCGCTTAGTTTTTGGCCGCTAGCAGCGAAAATCGCGCGGTTTTTGGCCGGTAGCGGCGAAAATCGCGCTTTTTTTGGCCGGTAGCGGCGAAAATCGCGATTTTTGCCCGCCAGCTGCGAAAATCGCATGGTTTTGCGCAAAATAGCGCGGTTTTCGGCCGTTAGCGGCAAAAATCGCCCGATTTTTGGCCGCTAGCGGCAAAAATCGCGCTATTTTTGGCTGGTAGCGGCGAAAATCGCGATTTTTGCCGCCAGCTGCGAAAATCGCATGGTTTTTGCGCAAAATAGCGCGGTTTTCGGCCGTTAGCGGCAAAAATCGCCCGATTTTTGGCCGCTAGCGGCGAAAATCGCGCTATTTTTGGCCGGTAGCGGCGCGAAAATCGCGATTTTTGCCCGCCATCTGCGAAAATCGCATGGTTTTTGGCTGCTAGCGGCGAAAATCGCGCGGTTTTTGGCCGGTAGCGGCGAAAATCGCGCTATTTTTGGCCGGTACCGGCAAAAAATCGCGATTTTTGCCCGCTAGCTGCTAAAATCGCATTTTTTTTTGGCCGCTAGCGGCGAAAATCGCGCAGTTTTTGGCCGGTAGCGGCGAAAATCGCACTATTTTTGACCGGTAGCGGCGAAAATTGCGATTTTTGCTCGCCAGCTGCGAAAAATTGCATTGTTTTTGCGCAAAATAGCGCGGTTATCGGCCGTTAGCGCCAAAAATCGCCCGATTTTAGGCCGCTAGCGGCGAAAATCGCACGGTTTTTGGCCGCTATTGGCGAAAATTGCGCTATTTTTGGCCGGTAGCGGCGAAAATCGCGATTTTTTCCCGCCAGCTGCGAAAATCGCATAGTTTTTGGCCGCTAGCGGCGAAAATCGCGCGGTTTTTGGCCGGTAGCGGCGAAAATATCGCAATTTTTGCCCGCCAGCTGCGAAAATGGCATATTTTTTGGCCGCTAGCGGCCAAAATCGCGCGGTTTTTTGCCGGTAGCGGGCGAAAATCACGCTATTTTAGGCCGGTAGCGGCGAAAATCGCAATTTTTGCCCGCCAGCTGCGAAAATCGCATGGTTTTTGGCTGCTAGCGGCGAAAATCGCGCTATTTTTGGCCGGTACCGGCGAAAATCGCGATTTTTGCCCGCCAGCTGCGAAAATCGCATGGTTTTTGATCGCTAGCGACGAAAATCGCGCAGTTTTTGGCCGGTAGCGGCGAAAATCGCGCTATTTTTGGCCGGTAGCGGCGAAAATCGCGATTTTTGCCCGCCAGCTGCAAAAATCGCATGGTTTTTGCGCAAAATAGCGCGGTTTTCGGCCGTTAGCGGCAAAAATCGCCCGATTTTAGGCCGCTAGCCGCGAAAATCGCGCTATTTTTGGCCGGTAGCAGCGAAAATCGCGCGGTTTTTGGCCGGTAGCGGCGAAAATAGCGCTATTTTTGCCCGCCAGCTGCAAAAATCGCATGGTTTTTGGCCGCTAGCGGCGAAAATCGCGATATTTTTGGCCGCTACCGGCGAAAATCGCACGGTTTTTGGCCGCTAGCGGCGAAAATCGCGCTATTTTTGGCCGGTAGCGGCGAAAATCGCGATTTTTGCCCGCCAGCTGCGAAAATCGCATGGTTTTTGGCCACTAGCGGCGAAAATCGCACGGTTTCCGGCCGCTAGCGGCGAAAATCGCGCTATTTTTGGCCGGTAGCGGCGAAAATAGCGATTTTTGCCCGCCAGCTGCGAAAATCGCATGGTTTTTGGCCGCTAGCGGCGAAAATCGCGCTATTTTTGGCCGGTAGCGGCGAAAATCGCGATTTTTGCACGCCAGCTGCGAAAATCGCATGGTTTTTGCGCAAAATAGTGCGGTTTTCGGCCGTTAGCGGCAAAAATCGCCCGATTTTAGGCCGCTAGCGGCGAAAATCGCACGGTTTTTGGCCGCTATTTGCGAAAATCGCGCTATTTTTGGCCGGTAGCGGCGAAAATCGCGATTTTTGCCCGCCAGCTGCGAAAATCGCTTAGTTTTTGGCCGCTAGCAGCGAAAATCGCGCGGTTTTTGGCCGGTAGCGGCGAAAATCGCGCTTTTTTTGGCCGGTAGCGGCGAAAATCGCGATTTTTGCCCGCCAGCTGCGAAAATCGCATGGTTTTTGCGCAAAATAGCGCGGTTTTCGGCCGTTAGCGGCAAAAATCGCCCGATTTTTGGCCGCTAGCGGCGAAAATCGCGCTATTTTTGGCCGGTAGCGGCGAAAATCGCGATTTTTGCCCGCCATCTGCGAAAATCGCATGGTTTTTGGCTGCTAGCGGCGAAAATCGCGCGGTTTTTGGCCGGTAGCGGCGAAAATCGCGCTATTTTTGGCCGGTACCGGCAAAAATCGCGATTTTTGCCCGCTAGCTGCGAAAATCGCATTTTTTTTGGCCGCTAGCGGCGAAAATCGCGCAGTTTTTGGCCGGTAGCGGCGAAAATCGCACTATTTTTGACCGGTAGCGGCGAAAATTGCGATTTTTGCTCGCCAGCTGCGAAAATTGCATTGTTTTTGCGCAAAATAGCGCGGTTAGCGGCAAAAATCGCCCGATTTTAGGCCGCTAGCGGCGAAAATCGCACGGTTTTTGGCCGCTATTGGCGAAAATTGCGCTATTTTTGGCCGGTAGCGGCGAA
Organism: Procambarus clarkii; assembly: GCF_040958095.1. Taxonomy (NCBI): domain Eukaryota; kingdom Metazoa; phylum Arthropoda; class Malacostraca; order Decapoda; family Cambaridae; genus Procambarus; species Procambarus clarkii. The sequence goes on from NW_027190567.1 coordinate 3,867, forward strand.
AATCGCGATTTTTTCCCGCCAGCTGCGAAAATCGCATAGTTTTTGGCCGCTAGCGGCGAAAATCGCGCGGTTTTTGGCCGGTAGCGGCGAAAATATCGCAATTTTTGCCCGCCAGCTGCGAAAATGGCATATTTTTTGGCCGCTAGCGGCCAAAATCGCGCGGTTTTTTGCCGGTAGCGGCGAAAATCACGCTATTTTAGGCCGGTAGCGGCGAAAATCGCAATTTTTGCCCGCCAGCTGCGAAAATCGCATGGTTTTTGCGCAAAATAGTGCGGTTTTCGGCCGTTAGCGGCAAAAATCGCCCGATTTTAGGCCGCTAGCGGCGAAAATCGCACGGTTTTTGGCCGCTATTGGCGAAAATCGCGCTATTTTTGGCCGGAAGCGGCGAAAATCGCGATTTTTGCCCGCCAGCTGCAAAAATCGCATAGTTTTTGGCCGCTAGCGGCGAAAATCGCGCGTTTTTTGGCCGGTAGCGGCGAAAAAAAGCGCAATATTTGCCCGCCAGCTGCAAAAATCGCATGGTTTTTGGCCGCTAGCGGCGAAAATCGCGCTATATTTGCCCGCCAGCTGCAAAAATCGCATGGTTTTTGGCCGCTAGCGGCGAAAATCGCAATTTTTGCCCGCCAGCTGCGAAAATCGCATGGTTTTTGGCCGCTAGCGGCGAAAATCGCGCTATATTTGCCCGCCAGCTGCAAAAATCGCATGGTTTTTGGCCGCTAGCGGCGAAAATCGCGCTATATTTGCCCGCCAGCTGCAAAAATCGCATGGTTTTTGGCCGCTAGCGGCGAAAATCGCAATTTTTGCCCGCCAGCTGCGAAAATCGCATGGTTTTTGGCCGCTAGCGGCGAAAATCGCGCTATTTTTGGCCGGTAGCGGCGAAAATCGCGCTATTTTTGGCCGGTAGCGGCGAAAATCGCGATTTTTGCCCGCCAGCTGCGAAAATCGCATGGTTTTTGGCCGCTAGCGGCGAAAATCGCGCTATTTTTGGCCGGTAGCGGCGAAAATCGCGATTTTTGCACGCCAGCTGCGAAAATCGCATGGTTTTTGCGCAAAATAGTGCGGTTTTCGGCCGTTAGCGGCAAAAATCGCCCGATTTTAGGCCGCTAGCGGCGAAAATCGCACGGTTTTTGGCCGCTATTTGCGAAAATCGCGCTATTTTTGGCCGGTAGCGGCGAAAATCGCGATTTTTGCCCGCCAGCTGCGAAAATCGCTTAGTTTTTGGCCGCTAGCAGCGAAAATCGCGCGGTTTTTGGCCGGTAGCGGCGAAAATCGCGCTTTTTTTGGCCGGTAGCGGCGAAAATCGCGATTTTTGCCCGCCAGCTGCGAAAATCGCATGGTTTTTGCGCAAAATAGCGCGGTTTTCGGCCGTTAGCGGCAAAAATCGCCCGATTTTTGGCCGCTAGCGGCGAAAATCGCGCTATTTTTGGCCGGTAGCGGCGAAAATCGCGATTTTTGCCCGCCAGCTGCGAAAATCGCATGGTTTTTGCGCAAAATAGCGCGGTTTTCGGCCGTTAGCGGCAAAAATCGCCCGATTTTTGGCCGCTAGCGGCGAAAATCGCGCTATTTTTGGCCGGTAGCGGCGAAAATCGCGATTTTTGCCCGCCATCTGCGAAAATCGCATGGTTTTTGGCTGCTAGCGGCGAAAATCGCGCGGTTTTTGGCCGGTAGCGGCGAAAATCGCGCTATTTTTGGCCGGTACCGGCAAAAATCGCGATTTTTGCCCGCTAGCTGCGAAAATCGCATTTTTTTTGGCCGCTAGCGGCGAAAATCGCGCAGTTTTTGGCCGGTAGCGGCGAAAATCGCACTATTTTTGACCGGTAGCGGCGAAAATTGCGATTTTTGCTCGCCAGCTGCGAAAATTGCATTGTTTTTGCGCAAAATAGCGCGGTTATCGGCCGTTAGCGGCAAAAATCGCCCGATTTTAGGCCGCTAGCGGCGAAAATCGCACGGTTTTTGGCCGCTATTGGCGAAAATTGCGCTATTTTTGGCCGGTAGCGGCGAAAATCGCGATTTTTTCCCGCCAGCTGCGAAAATCGCATAGTTTTTGGCCGCTAGCGGCGAAAATCGCGCGGTTTTTGGCCGGTAGCGGCGAAAATATCGCAATTTTTGCCCGCCAGCTGCGAAAATGGCATATTTTTTGGCCGCTAGCGGCCAAAATCGCGCGGTTTTTTGCCGGTAGCGGCGAAAATCACGCTATTTTAGGCCGGTAGCGGCGAAAATCGCAATTTTTGCCCGCCAGCTGCGAAAATCGCATGGTTTTGGCTGCTAGCGGCGAAAATCGCGCTATTTTTGGCCGGTACCGGCGAAAATCGCGATTTTTGCCCGCCAGCTGCGAAAATCGCATGGTTTTTGATCGCTAGCGACGAAAATCGCGCAGTTTTTGGCCGGTAGCGGCGAAAATCGCGCTATTTTTGGCCGGTAGCGGCGAAAATCGCGATTTTTGCCCGCCAGCTGCAAAAATCGCATGGTTTTTGCGCAAAATAGCGCGGTTTTCGGCCGTTAGCGGCAAAAATCGCCCGATTTTAGGCCGCTAGCCGCGAAAATAGCACGGTTTTTGGCCGCTATTGGCGAAAATCGCGCTATTTTTGGCCGGTAGCAGCGAAAATTGCGCGGTTTTTGGCCGGTAGCGGCGAAAATAGCGCTATTTTTGCCCGCCAGCTGCAAAAATCGCATGGTTTTTGGCCGCTAGCGGCGAAAATCGCGATATTTTTGGCCGCTACCGGCGAAAATCGCACGGTTTTTGGCCGCTAGCGGCGAAAATCGCGCTATTTTTGGCCGGTAGCGGCGGCGAAAATCGCGATTTTTGCCCGCCAGCTGCGAAAATCGCATGGTTTTTGGCCACTAGCGGCGAAAATCGCACGGTTTCCGGCCGCTAGCGGCGAAAATCGCGCTATTTTTGGCCGGTAGCGGCGAAAATCGCGATTTTTGCCCGCCAGCTGCAAAAATCGCATGGTTTTTGCGCAAAATAGCGCGGTTTTCGGCCGTTAGCGGCAAAAATCGCCCGATTTTAGGCCGCTAGCCGCGAAAATAGCACGGTTTTTGGCCGCTATTGGCGAAAATCGCGCTATTTTTGGCCGGTAGCAGCAAAAATCGCGCGGTTTTTGGCCGGTAGCGGCGAAAATAGCGCTATTTTTGCCCGCCAGCTGCAAAAATCGCATGGTTTTTGGCCGCTAGCGGCGAAAATCGCGATATTTTTGGCCGCTACCGGCGAAAATCGCACGGTTTTTGGCCGCTAGCGGCGAAAATCGCGCTATTTTTGGCCGGTAGCGGCGAAAATCGCGATTTTTGCCCGCCAGCTGCGAAAATCGCATGGTTTTTGGCCACTAGCGGCGAAAATCGCACGGTTTCCGGCCGCTAGCGGCGAAAATCGCGCTATTTTTGGCCGGTAGCGGCGAAAATCGCGATTTTTGCCCGCCAGCTGCGAAAATCGCATGGTTTTTGCGCAAAATACCGCGGTTTTCGGCCGTTAGCGGCAAAAATCGCCCGATTTTTGGCCGCTAGCGGCGAAAATCGCACAGTTTTCGGCCGCTAGCGGCCAAAATTGCGCTATTTTTGCCCGCCAGCTTCGAAAATCGCATGGTTTTTGCGCAAAATAACGCGGTTTTCGGCCGTTAGCGGCAAAAATCGCCCGATTTTTGGCCCCTAGCGGCGAAAATCGCGCTATTTTTGGCAGGTAACGGCGAAAATCGCGATTTTTGCCCACCAGCTGCGAAAATCGCATGGTTTTTGGCCGCTAGCGGCGAAAATCGCGCAGTTTTTGGCCGGTAGCGCGAAAATCGCACTATTTTTGACCGGTAGCGGCGAAAATTGCGATTTTTGCTCGCCAGCTGCGAAAATTGCATTGTTTTTGCCCAAAATAGCGCGGTTATCGGCCGTTAGCGGCAAAAATCGCCCGATTTTAGGCCGCTAGCGGCGAAAATCGCACGGTTTTTGGCCGCTATTGGCGAAAATTGCGCTATTTTTGGCCGGTAGCGGCGAAAATCGCGATTTTTTCCCGCCAGCTGCGAAAATCGCATAGTTTTTGGCCGCTAGCGGCGAAAATCGCGCGGTTTTTGGCCGGTAGCGGCGAAAATATCGCAATTTTTGCCCGCCAGCTGCGAAAATGGCATATTTTTTGGCCGCTAGCGGCCAAAATCGCGCGGTTTTTTGCCGGTAGCGGCGAAAATCACGCTATTTTAGGCCGGTAGCGGCGAAAATCGCAATTTTTGCCCGCCAGCTGCGAAAATCGTATGGTTTTTGCGCAAAATAGTGCGGTTTTCGGCCGTTAGCGGCAAAAATCGCCCGATTTTAGGCCGCTAGCGGCGAAAATCGCACGGTTTTTGGCCGCTATTGGCGAAAATCGCGCTATTTTTGGCCGGAAGCGGCGAAAATCGCGATTTTTGCCCGCCAGCTGCAAAAATCGCATAGTTTTTGGCCGCTAGCGGCGAAAATCGCGCGTTTTTTGGCCGGTAGCGGCGAAAAAAGCGCTATATTTGCCCGCCAGCTGCAAAAATCGCATAGTTTTTGGCCGCTAGCGGCGAAAATCGCGCTATATTTGCCCGCCAGCTGCAAAAATCGCATGGTTTTTGGCCGCTAGCGGCGAAAATCGCAATTTTTGCCCGCCAGCTGCGAAAATCGCATGGTTTTTGGCCGCTAGCGGCGAAAATCGCGCTATATTTGCCCGCCAGCTGCAAAAATCGCATGGTTTTTGGCCGCTAGCGGCGAAAATCGCGCTATATTTGCCCGCCAGCTGCAAAAATCGCATGGTTTTTGGCCGCTAGCGGCGAAAATCGCAATTTTTGCCCGCCAGCTGCGAAAATCGCATGGTTTTTGGCCGCTAGCGGCGAAAATCGCGCTATTTTTGGCCGGTAGCGGCGAAAATCGCGCTATTTTTGGCCGGTAGCGGCGAAAATCGCGATTTTTGCCCGCCAGCTGCGAAAATCGCATGGTTTTTGGCCGCTAGCGGCGAAAATCGCGCTATTTTTGGCCGGTAGCGGCGAAAATCGCGATTTTTGCACGCCAGCTGCGAAAATCGCATGGTTTTTGCGCAAAATAGTGCGGTTTTCGGCCGTTAGCGGCAAAAATCGCCCGATTTTAGGCCGCTAGCGGCGAAAATCGCACGGTTTTTGGCCGCTATTTGCGAAAATCGCGCTATTTTTGGCCGGTAGCGGCGAAAATCGCGATTTTTGCCCGCCAGCTGCGAAAATCGCTTAGTTTTTGGCCGCTAGCAGCGAAAATCGCGCGGTTTTTGGCCGGTAGCGGCGAAAATATCGCTATTTTTGCCCGCCAGCTGCAAAAATCGCATGGTTTTTGGCCGGTAGCGGCGTAAATCGCGCGGTTTTTGGCCGGTAGCGGCGAAAATCGCGCTTTTTTTGGCCGGTAGCGGCGAAAATCGCGATTTTTGCCCGCCAGCTGCGAAAATCGCATGGTTTTTGCGCAAAATAGCGCGGTTTTCGGCCGTTAGCGGCAAAAATCGCCCGATTTTTGGCCGCTAGCGGCGAAAATCGCGCTATTTTTGGCCGGTAGCGGCGAAAATCGCGATTTTGCCCGCCAGCTGCGAAAATCGCATGGTTTTTGCGCAAAATAGCGCGGTTTTCGGCCGTTAGCGGCAAAAATCGCCCGATTTTTGGCCGCTAGCGGCGAAAATCGCGCTATTTTTGGCCGGTAGCGGCGAAAATCGCGATTTTTGCCCGCCATCTGCGAAAATCGCATGGTTTTTGGCTGCTAGCGGCGAAAATCGCGCTATTTTTGGCCGGTACCGGCGAAAATCGCGATTTTTGCCCGCCAGCTGCGAAAATCGCATGGTTTTTGATCGCTAGCGACGAAAATCGCGCAGTTTTTGGCCGGTAGCGGCGAAAATCGCGCTATTTTTGCCCGCCAGCTGCAAAAATCGCATGGTTTTTGCGCAAAATAGCGCGGTTTTCGGCCGTTAGCGGCAAAAATCGCCCGATTTTAGGCCGCTAGCCGCGAAAATCGCACGGTTTTTGGCCGCTATTGGCGAAAATCGCGCTATTTTTGGCCGGTAGCGGCGAAAATCGCGATTTTTGCCCGCCCGCTGCGAAAATCGCATAGTTTTTGGCCGCTAGCGGTGAAAATCGCGCGGTTTTTGGCCGGTAGCGGCGAAAATAGCGCTATTTTTGCCCGCCAGCTGCAAAAATCGCATGGTTTTTGGCCGCTAGCGGCAAAAGTCGCCAGGTTTTTGGCCGGTAGCAGCAAAAATCGCATGGTTTCTGGCCGCTAGCGTGGAAAATAGCGCGGTTTTCGGCAGTTAGCGGCAAAAATCGCCCGATTTTTGGCCGCTAGCGGCGAAAATCGCGCGGTTTTTTGCCGGTAGCGGCAAAAATCGCGCTATTTTTGGCCGGTAGCGGCGAAAATCGCGATTTTTGCCCACCAGCTGCGAAAATTGCATGGTTTCTGCGCAAAATAGCGCGGTTTTCGGCCGTTAGTGGCAAAAATCGCCCGATTTTAATCCGCTAGCGGCGAAAATCGCACGGTTTTTGGCGGCTATTGGCGAAAATCGCGCTATTTTTAGCCGGTAGCGGCGAAAATCGCGATTTTTGCCCGCCAGCTGCGAAAATCGCATAGTTTTTGGGTGCTAGCGGCGAAAATTGCGCGGTGTTTGGCCGGTAACGGCGAAAATAGCGCTATTTTTGCCCTCCAGCTGCAAAAATCGCATGGTTTTTGGCCGCTAGCGGCGAAAATCGCGATTTTTTTGGCCGCTAGCGGCGAAAATCGCACGGTTTTTGGCTGCTAGCGGCGAAAATCGCGCTTTTTTTGGCCGGTAGCGGCGAAAATCGGGATTTTTGGCCGCCAGCTGCGAAAATCGCATGGTTTTTCGCCGCTAGCGGCGAAAATCACGCTATTTTTGGCCGCTAGCTGCGAAATTCGCGATTTTTGCCCGCCAGCTGCGAAAATCGCGTGGTTTTTGCGCAAAATAGCGCGGTTTTCGGCCGTTACCGGCAAAAATCGCCCGATTTTTGGCCACTAGCTGCGAAAATCGCACGGTTTTTGGCCGCTAGCGGCGAAAATCGCGCTATTTTTGGCCGGTAGCGGCGAAAATCGCGATTTTTGCCCGCCAGCTGCGAAAATCGCATGGTTTTTGGCCGCTAGCGGCGAAAATCGCGCGGTTTTTGGCCGAAAGCGGCGAAAATAGCGCTATTTTTGCCCGCCAGCTGCAAAAATCGCATGGTTTTTGGCCGCTAGCGGCAAAAGTCGCGCGGTTTTTGGCCGGGTAGCGGCAAAAATCGCGCTATTTTTGCCCGCCAGCTGCGAAAATCGCATGGTTTTTGGCCGCAAGCGGTGAAAATCGCGCGGTTTTTGGCAGGTAGCGGCGAAATTCGCACGGTTTATGGCAGGTAGCGGCGAAAATCGCGCTATTTTTGGCCGGTAGTGGCGAAAATCGCGATTTTTGCCCGCCAGCTGCGAAAATCGCATGGTTTTTGGCCGCTAGCGGCAAAAATCGCGATTTTTGAACGCCAGCTGCGAAAATCGCATGGTTTTTGCGCAAAATAGCGCGGTTTTCGGCCGTTAGCGGCGAAAATCACGCTATTTTTGGCCGGTAGCGGCGAAAATCGCGATTTTTGCCCGCCAGTTGCGAAAATCGCCCGATTTTTGGCCGCTAGCGGCGAAAATCACGCTATTTTTGGCCGGTAGCGGCGAAAATCGCGATTTTTGCCCGCCAGTTGCGAAAATCGCCCGATTTTTGGCCGCAAGCGGCGAAAATCGCACGGTTTTTGGCCGCTAGCGGCGAAAATCGCGCTATTTTTGGCCGGTAACGGCGAAAATCGCGATTTTTGCCCGCCAGCTGCGAAAATCGCATGCTTTTTGGCCGCTAGCGGCAAAAATCGCGCGGTTTTTGGCCGGTAGCCGTGAAAATCGCGCTATTTTTGCCCGCCAGCTGCAAAAACCGCATAGTTTCTGGCCGCTAGCGTCGAAATTCGCACGATTTTTGGCCGCTAGTGGCGAAATTTGCACGATTTTGTGCCGCTTGCGGCGAAAATAGCCCTTTTTTTGGCCGCTAGCGGCGAAAATCGGTCGATTTTTGGCAGGTAGCGACGAAATTCGCGCGATTTTTGCCCGTCAGATGCAAAAATCGCATGGTTTCTGGCCGCTAGCGTCGAAAATAGCGCGGTTTTCGGCCGTTAGCGGCAAAAATCGCCCGATTTTTGGCCGCTAGCGGCGAAAATCGCACAGTTTTTGGCCGCTAGCGGCGAAAATCTTGATTTTTGCCCGCCAGCCGCGAAAATCGCATGGTTTTTGGCCGCTAGCGGCGAAAATCGCGCGGTTTTTGGCAGGCAGCGGCGAAATCGTGATTTTTTGCCGCCAGCTGCGAAAATCGCATGGTTTTTGGCCGCTAGCGGCGAAAATCGCGCGGTTTTTGGCCCTGGTAGGGGCGAAAATCGCGCTATTTTTGCCCGCCAGCTGCAAAATCGCATAGTTTCTGGCCGCTAGCGGCGAAAATCGCGCGATTTTTTGGCCGCTAGCGGTGAAATTCGGACGATTTTTGGCCGCTAGCGGCGAAATTTGCACGATTTTTGGCCGCTAGCGGCTTAAATCGCGCGATTTTTGCCGCCAGCTATAAAAATCGCACGATTTTTGGCCGCTAGCGGCTAAAATCACGCGGTTTTTGGCCGTTAGCGGCGAAAATCACGCGATTTTTGCCCGTCAGCTGCAAAAATCGCTTGGTTTTTGGCCGCTAGCGGCGAAATTTGCACGATTTTGTGCCCATAGCGGCGAAAATCACCCCTTTTTTGGCCGCTTGCGGCGAAAATAGCCCCTTTTTTGGCCGTTAGCGGCGAAAATCGGTCGATTTTTGGCAGGTTGCGGCGAAATTCGCGCGATTTTTGCCCGCCACCGGCAAAAATCGCATGGTTTCTGGCCGCTAGCGTCGAAAATAGCGCGATTTTCGGCCGTTAGCGGCAAAAATCGCCCGATTTTTGGCCGCTAGCGGCGAAAATCGCACAGTTTTTGGCCGCTAGCGGCGAAAATCGCATGGTTTTTGGCCGCTAGCGGCGAAAATCGCGCGGTTTTTGGCAGGCAGCGGCGAAAATCGTGATTTTTGCCCGCCAGCTGCGAAAATCGCATGGTTTTTGGCCGCTAGCGGCGAAAATCGCGCGGTTTTTGGCCGGTAGGGGCGAAAATCGCGCTATTTTTGCCCGCCAGCTGCAAAAATCGCATAGTTTCTGGCCGCTAGCGGCGAAAATCGCGCGATTTTTGGCCGCTAGCGGCGAAATTTGCACGATTTTTGGCCGCTAGCGGCTTAAATCGCGCGATTTTTGCCCGCCAGCTATAAAAATCGCACGATTTTTGGCCGCTAGCGGCTAAAATCACGCGGTTTTTGGCCGATAGCGGCGAAAATCACGCGATTTTTGCCCGTCAGCTGCAAAAATCGCTTGGTTTTTGGCCGCTAGCGGCGAAATTTGCACGATTTTGTGCCCATTGCGGCGAAAATCACCCCATTTTTGGCCGCTTGCGGCGAAAATAGCCCCTTTTTTGGCCGCTAGCGGCGAAAATCGGTCGATTTTTGGCAGGTTGCGGCGAAATTCGCGCGATTTTTGCCCGCCACCGGCAAAAATCGCATGGTTTCTGGCCGCTAGCGTCGAAAATAGCGCGGTTTTCATCCGTTAGCGGCGAAAATCGCCCGATTTTTGGCCGCTAGCGGCGAAAATCTCACGGTTTTTGGCCGCTAGCGGCGAAAATCGCGCTATTTTTGGCCGGTAGCGGCAAAAATCGCGATTTTTGCCCGCCAGCTGCGAAAATCGCACAGTTTTCGGCCGTTAGCGGCAAAAATCGCCCGATTTTTGGCCGCAAGCGGCGAAAATCGCACGGTTTTTGTCCGCTAGCGGCGAAAATCGCGCTATTTTTGGCCGAAAGCGGCGAAAATCGCGATTTTTGCCCGCCAGCTGCGAAAATCGCATGGTTTTTGGCCGCTAGCGGCGAAAATCGCGCGGTTTTTGGCCGGTAGCGGCGAAAATCGCGCTATTTTTGCCCGCCAGCTGCAAAAATCGCATAGTTTCTGGCCGCTAGCGGCGAAAATCGCAGGATTTTTGACCGCTAGCGGCGAAAATCGCGCGATTTTGGGCCGCTAGCGGCGAAATTCGCACGATTTTCGCCGCTAGCGGCCAAAAATCGTGCGAATTTCGCCGCTAGCGGCCAAAAATCGCGCGATTTTCGCCGCTAGCGGTCAAAAATCGCGCGATTTTCGCCGCTAGCGGCGAGAAACTATGCGATTTTTGCAGCTGGCGGGCAAATATAGCGCGATTTTCGCCGCTACCGGCCAAAAACCGCGCGATTTTCGCCGGTAGCGGCGAAAATCACGCGATTTTTGCCCGTCAGCTGCAAAAATCGCTTGGTTTTTGGCCGCTAGCGGCGAAATTTGCACGATTTTGTGCCCATAGCGGCGAAAATCACCCCATTTTTGGCCGCTTGCGGCGAAAATAGCCCCTTTTTTGGCCGCTAGCGGCGAAAATCGGTCGATTTTTGGCAGGTAGCGGCGAAATTCGCGCGATTTTTGCCCGCCACCGGCAAAAATCGCATGGTTTCTGGCCGCTAGCGTCGAAAATAGCGCGGTTTTCGGCCGTTAGCGGCGAAAATCGCCCGATTTTTGGCCGCTAGCGGCGAAAATCTCACGGTTTTTGGCCGCTAGCGGCGAAATTCGCACGATTTTTGGCCGCTAGTGGCGAAATTTGCACGATTTTGTGCCGCTAGCGGCGAAAATAGCCCCTTTTTTGGCCGCTAGCGGCGAAAATCGGTCGATTTTTGGCAGGTAGCGACGAAATTCGCGCGATTTTTGCCCGTCAGATGCAAAAATCGCATGGTTTCTGGCCGCTAGCGTCGAAAATAGCGCGGTTTTCGGCCGTTAGCGGCAAAAATCGCCCGATTTTTGGCCGCTAGCGGCGAAAATCGCACAGTTTTTGGCCGCTAGCGGCGAAAATCTTGATTTTTGCCCGCCAGCCGCGAAAATCGCATGGTTTTTGGCCGCTAGCGGCGAAAATCGCGCGGTTTTTGGCAGGCAGCGGCGAAAATCGTGATTTTTGCCCGCCAGCTGCGAAAATCGCATGGTTTTTGGCCGCTAGCGGCGAAAATCGCGCGGTTTTTGGCCGGTAGGGGCGAAAATCGCGCTATTTTTGCCCGCCAGCTGCAAAAATCGCATAGTTTCTGGCCGCTAGCGGCGAAAATCGCGCGATTTTTGGCCGCTAGCGGTGAAATTCGGACGATTTTTGGCCGCTAGCGGCGAAATTTGCAAGATTTTTGGCCGCTAGCGGCTTAAATCGCGCGATTTTTGCCCGCTAGCTATAAAAATCGCACGATTTTTGGCCGCTAGCGGCTAAAATCACGCGGTTTTTGGCCGGTAGCGGCGAAATTTGCACGATTTTGTGCCCATAGCGGCGAAAATCACCCCATTTTTGGCCGCTTGCGGCGAAAATAGCCCCTTTTTTGGCCGCTAGCGGCGAAAATCGGTCGATTTTTGCCCGGTAGCGGCGAAAATAGCGCTATTTTTGCCCGCCAGCTGCAAAAATCGCATGGTTTTTGGCCGCTAGCGGCAAAAGTCGCGAGGTTTTTGGCCGGTAGCGGCAAAAATCGCATGGTTTCTGGCCGCTAGCGTCGAAAATAGCGCAGTTTTCGGCAGTTAGCGGCAAAAATCGCCCGATTTTTGGCCGCTAGCGGCGAAAATCGCGCGGTTTTTTGCCGGTAGCGGCGAAAATCGCGCTATTTTTGGCCGGTAGCGGCGAAAATCGCGATCTTTGCCCGCCAGCTGCGAAAATTGCATGGTTTCTGCGCAAAATAGCGCGGTTTTCGGCCGTTAGTGGCAAAAATCGCCCGATTTTAATCCGCTAGCGGCGAAAATCGCACGGTTTTTGGCGGCTATTGGCGAAAATCGCGCTATTTTTGGCCGGAAGCGGCGAAAATCGCGATTTTTGCCCGCCAGCTGCGAAAATCGCATAGTTTTTGGGTGGTAGCGGCGAAAATTGCGCGGTTTTTGGCCGGTAACGGCGAAAATAGCGCTATTTTTGCCCGCCAGCTGCAAAAATCACATGGTTTTTGGCCGCTAGCGGCGAAAATCGCGATTTTTTTGGCCGCTAGCGGCGAAAATCGCACGGTTTTTGGCTGCTAGCGGCGAAAATCGCGCTATTTTTGGCCGGTAGCGGCGAAAATCGCGATTTTTGCCCGCCAGCGCGAAAATCGCATGGTTTTTGGCCGCTAGCGGCGAAAATCGCGCGGTTTTTGGCAGGCAGCGGCGAAAATCGTGATTTTTGCCGCCAGCTGCGAAAATCGCATGGTTTTTGGCCGCTAGCGTCGAAAATAGCGCGATTTTCGGCCGTTAGCGGCAAAAATCGCCCGATTTTTGGCCGCTAGCGGCGAAAATCGCACAGTTTTTGGCCGCTAGCGGCGAAAATCGCATGGTTTTTGGCCGCTAGCGGCGAAAATCGCGCGGTTTTTGGCAGGCAGCGGCGAAAATCGTGATTTTTGCCGCCAGCTGCGAAAATCGCATGGTTTTTGGCCGCTAGCGGCGAAAATCGCGCGGTTTTTGGCCGGTAGGGGCGAAAATCGCGCTATTTTTGCCCGCCAGCTGCAAAAATCGCATAGTTTCTGGCCGCTAGCGGCGAAAATCGCGCGATTTTTGGCCGCTACGGCGAAATTTGCACGATTTTTGGCCGCTAGCTGCTTAAATCGCGCGATTTTTGCCCGCCAGCTATATAAAATCGCACGTATTTTTGGCCGCTAGCGGCTAAAATCACGCGGTTTTTGGCGATAGCGGCGAAAAATCACGCGACTTTTGCCCCCGTCAGCAGCCCAAAAATCGCTTGTTTTTGGCCGCTAGCGGACGAAATTTGCACGATTTTGTTGCCATTGCGGCGAAAATCACCCCATTTTTGGCCGCTTGCGGCGAAAATAGCCCTTTTTTTGGCCGCTAGCGGCGAAAATCGGTCGATTTTTGGCAGGTTGCGGCGAAATTCGCGCGATTTTTGCCCCGCCATACCGGCAAAAATTACGCATGGTTTCTGGCCGCTAGCGTCGAAATAGCGCGGTTTTCGGCCGTTAGCGGCGAAAATCTGCCCGATTTTTGGCCGCTAGCGGCGGAAAATCTCACGGTTTTTGGCCGCAGCGGCGAAATCGCGCTTATTTTTTGGCCGGTTAGCTTCCCAAATCGCGATTTTTTGCCCGCCAGCTGCGAAAATCGCACAGTTTTCGGCCGTTAGCGGCAAAAAATCGCCCGATTTTTTGGCCGCAAGCGGCGAAAATCGCACGGTTTTGTCCGCTAGCGGCGTAAAATCGCGCTATTTTGGCCGAAGCGGCGAAAATCGCGATTTTTGCCCGCCAGCTGCGGAAAAATCGCATGGTTTTTGGCCGCTAGCGGCGAAAATCGCGCGGTTTTTTGGCCGGTTAGCGGCGAAAATCGCGCTATTTTTGCCCGCCCAGCTGCAAAAATCGCATAGTTTCTGGCCGCTAGCGGGCGAAAATCGCGCGATTTTTGACCGCTAGCGGCGAAAATCGCGCGATTTTGGGCCGCTAGCGGCGAAATTCGCACGATTTCGCCGCATAGCGGCCAAAAATCGTCGCGAATTTCGCCGCTAGCGGCCAAAATCGCGCGATTTTCGCCGCTAGCGGTCAAAAATCGCGCGATTTTCGCCGCTAGCGGCGAGAAACTATGCGATTTTTGCAGCTGGCGGGCAAATATAGCGCGAATTTTTCGCCGCTACCGGCCAAAAACCGCGCGATTTTCGCCGGTAGCGGCGAAAATCACGCGATTTTTTTGCCCGGTCAGCTGCAAAATCGCTTGGTTTTTGGCCGCTAGCGCGAAAATTTGCACGATTTTGTGCCCATAGCGGCGAAAATCACCCCATTTTTGGCGCTTGCGGCGAAAATAGCCCACTTTTTTTGGCCGCTAGCGGCGAAAATCGGTCGATTTTTGGCAGGTAGCGGCGAAATTCGCGCGATTTTTGCCCGCCACCGGCAAAAATCGCATGGTTTCTGGCCGCTAGCGTCGAAAATAGCGCGGTTTTCGGCCGTTAGCGGCGAAAATCGCCCGATTTTTGGCCGCTAGCGGCGAAAATCTCACGGTTTTTGGCCGCTAGCGGCGAAATTCGCACGATTTTTGGCCGCTAGTGGCGAAATTTGCACGATTTTGTGCCGCTAGCGGCGAAAATAGCCCCTTTTTTGGCCGCTAGCGGCGAAAATCGGTCGATTTTTGGCAGGTAGCGACGAAATTCGCGCGATTTTGCCCGCCACCGGCAAAAATCGCATGGTTTCGGCCGCTAGCGTCGAAAATAGCGCGGTTTTCGGCCGTTAGCGGCAAAAATCGCCCGATTTTTGGCCGCTAGCGGCGAAAATCGCGCTATTTTTGGCCGGTAGCGGCGAAAATCGCGATTTTTGCCCGCCATCTGCGAAAATCGCATGGTTTTTGGCTGCTAGCGGCGAAAATCGCGCTATTTTCGGCCGGTACCGGCGAAAATCGCGATTTTTGCCCGCCAGCTGCGAAAATCGCATGGTTTTTGATCGCTAGCGACGAAAATCGCGCAGTTTTTGGCCGGTAGCGGCGAAAATCGCGCTATTTTTGCCCGCCAGCTGCAAAAATCGCATGGTTTTTGCGCAAAATAGCGCGGTTTTCGGCCGTTAGCGGCAAAAATCGCCCGATTTTAGGCCGCTAGCCGCGAAAATCGCACGGTTTTTGGCCGCTATTGGCGAAAATCGCGCTATTTTTGGCCGGTAGCGGCGAAAATCGCGATTTTTGCCCGCCCGCTGCGAAAATCGCATAGTTTTTGGCCGCTAGCGGTGAAAATCGCGCGGTTTTTGGCCGGTAGCGGCGAAAATAGCGCTATTTTTGCCCGCCAGCTGCAAAAATCGCATGGTTTTTGGCCGCTAGCGGCAAAAGTCGCCAGGTTTTTGGCCGGTAGCAGCAAAAATCGCATGGTTTCTGGCCGCTAGCGTGGAAAATAGCGCGGTTTTCGGCAGTTAGCGGCAAAAATCGCCCGATTTTTGGCCGCTAGCGGCGAAAATCGCGCGGTTTTTTGCCGGTAGCGGCAAAAATCGCGCTATTTTTGGCCGGTAGCGGCGAAAATCGCGATTTTTGCCCACCAGCTGCGAAAATTGCATGGTTTCTGCGCAAAATAGCGCGGTTTTCGGCCGTTAGTGGCAAAAATCGCCCGATTTTAATCCGCTAGCGGCGAAAATCGCACGGTTTTTGGCGGCTATTGGCGAAAATCGCGCTATTTTTAGCCGGTAGCGGCGAAAATCGCGATTTTTGCCCGCCAGCTGCGAAAATCGCATAGTTTTTTGGGTGCTAGCGGCGAAAATTGCGCGGTGTTTGGCCGGTAACGGCGAAAATAGCGCTATTTTGCCCTCCAGCTGCAAAAATCGCATGGTTTTTGGCCGCTAGCGGCGAAAATCGCGATTTTTTTGGCCGCTAGCGGCGAAAATCGCACGGTTTTTGGCTGCTAGCGGCGAAAATCGCGCTTTTTTTGGCCGGTAGCGGCGAAAATCGGGATTTTTGGCCGCCAGCTGCGAAAATCGCATGGTTTTTCGCCGCTAGCGGCGAAAATCACGCTATTTTTGGCCGCTAGCTGCGAAATTCGCGATTTTTGCCCGCCAGCTGCGAAAATCGCGTGGTTTTTGCGCAAAATAGCGCGGTTTTCGGCCGTTACCGGCAAAAATCGCCCGATTTTTGGCCACTAGCTGCGAAAATCGCACGGTTTTTGGCCGCTAGCGGCGAAAATCGCGCTATTTT
Organism: Procambarus clarkii; assembly: GCF_040958095.1. Taxonomy (NCBI): domain Eukaryota; kingdom Metazoa; phylum Arthropoda; class Malacostraca; order Decapoda; family Cambaridae; genus Procambarus; species Procambarus clarkii. The sequence continues at coordinate 19,573 of NW_027190567.1, forward strand.
TGGCCGGTAGCGGCGAAAATCGCGATTTTTGCCCGCCAGCTGCGAAAATCGCATGGTTTTTGGCCGCTAGCGGCGAAAATCGCGCGGTTTTTGGCCGGTAGCGGCGAAAATAGCGCTATTTTTGCCCGCCAGCTGCAAAAATCGCATGGTTTTTGGCCGCTAGCGGCAAAAGTCGCGCGGTTTTTGGCCGGTAGCGGCAAAAATCGCGCTATTTTTGCCCGCCAGCTGCGAAAATCGCATGGTTTTTGGCCGCAAGCGGTGAAAATCGCGCGGTTTTTGGCAGGTAGCGGCGAAATTCGCACGGTTTATGGCAGGTAGCGGCGAAAATCGCGCTATTTTTGGCCGGTAGTGGCGAAAATCGCGATTTTTGCCCGCCAGCTGCGAAAATCGCATGGTTTTTGGCCGCTAGCGGCGAAAATCGCGGGTTTTGGCCGGTAGCGGCGCAAATCGCGATTTTTGAACGCCAGCTGCGAAAATCGCATGGTTTTTTGCGCAAAATAGCGCGGTTTTCGGCCGTTAGCGGCGAAAATCACGCTATTTTTGGCCGGTAGCGGCGAAAATCGCGATTTTTGCCCGCCAGTTGCGAAAATCGCCCGATTTTTGGCCGCTAGCGGCGAAAATCACGCTATTTTTGGCCGGTAGCGGCGAAAATCGCGATTTTTGCCCGCCAGTTGCGAAAATCGCCCGATTTTTGGCCGCAAGCGGCGAAAATCGCACGGTTTTTGGCCGCTAGCGGCGAAAATCGCGCTATTTTTGGCCGGTAACGGCGAAAATCGCGATTTTTTGCCCGCCAGCTGCGAAAATCGCATGCTTTTTGGCCGCTAGCGGCAAAAATCGCGCGGTTTTTGGCCGGTAGCCGTGAAAATCGCGCTATTTTTGCCCGCCAGCTGCAAAAACCGCATAGTTTCTGGCCGCTAGCGTCGAAATTCGCACGATTTTTGGCCGCTAGTGGCGAAATTTGCACGATTTTGTGCCGCTTGCGGCGAAAATAGCCCTTTTTTTGGCCGCTAGCGGCGAAAATCGGTCGATTTTTGGCAGGTAGCGACGAAATTCGCGCGATTTTTGCCCGTCAGATGCAAAAATCGCATGGTTTCTGGCCGCTAGCGTCGAAAATAGCGCGGTTTTCGGCCGTTAGCGGCAAAAATCGCCCGATTTTTGGCCGCTAGCGGCGAAAATCGCACAGTTTTTGGCCGCTAGCGGCGAAAATCTTGATTTTTGCCCGCCAGCCGCGAAAATCGCATGGTTTTTGGCCGCTAGCGGCGAAAATCGCGCGGTTTTTGGCAGGCAGCGGCGAAAATCGTGATTTTTGCCCGCCAGCTGCGAAAATCGCATGGTTTTTGGCCGCTAGCGGCGAAAATCGCGCGGTTTTTGGCCGGTAGGGGCGAAAATCGCGCTATTTTTGCCCGCCAGCTGCAAAAATCGCATAGTTTCTGGCCGCTAGCGGCGAAAATCGCGCGATTTTTGGCCGCTAGCGGTGAAATTCGGACGATTTTTGGCCGCTAGCGGCGAAATTTGCACGATTTTTGGCCGCTAGCGGCTTAAATCGCGCGATTTTTGCCCGCCAGCTATAAAAATCGCACGATTTTTGGCCGCTAGCGGCTAAAATCACGCGGTTTTTGGCCGTTAGCGGCGAAAATCACGCGATTTTTGCCCGTCAGCTGCAAAAATCGCTTGGTTTTTGGCCGCTAGCGGCGAAATTTGCACGATTTTGTGCCCATAGCGGCGAAAATCACCCCTTTTTTGGCCGCTTGCGGCGAAAATAGCCCCTTTTTTGGCCGTTAGCGGCGAAAATCGGTCGATTTTTGGCAGGTTGCGGCGAAATTCGCGCGATTTTTGCCCGCCACCGGCAAAAATCGCATGGTTTCTGGCCGCTAGCGTCGAAAATAGCGCGATTTTCGGCCGTTAGCGGCAAAAATCGCCCGATTTTTGGCCGCTAGCGGCGAAAATCGCACAGTTTTTGGCCGCTAGCGGCGAAAATCGCATGGTTTTTGGCCGCTAGCGGCGAAAATCGCGCGGTTTTTGGCAGGCAGCGGCGAAAATCGTGATTTTTGCCCGCCAGCTGCGAAAATCGCATGGTTTTTGGCCGCTAGCGGCGAAAATCGCGCGGTTTTTGGCCGGTAGGGGCGAAAATCGCGCTATTTTTGCCCGCCAGCTGCAAAAATCGCATAGTTTCTGGCCGCTAGCGGCGAAAATCGCGCGATTTTTGGCCGCTAGCGGCGAAATTTGCACGATTTTTGGCCGCTAGCGGCTTAAATCGCGCGATTTTTGCCCGCCAGCTATAAAAATCGCGCGATTTTTGGCCGCTAGCGGCTAAAATCACGCGGTTTTTGGCCGATAGCGGCGAAAATCACGCGATTTTTGCCCGTCAGCTGCAAAAATCGCTTGGTTTTTGGCCGCTAGCGGCGAAATTTGCACGATTTTGTGCCCATTGCGGCGAAAATCACCCCATTTTTGGCCGCTTGCGGCGAAAATAGCCCCTTTTTTGGCCGCTAGCGGCGAAAATCGGTCGATTTTTGGCAGGTTGCGGCGAAATTCGCGCGATTTTTGCCCGCCACCGGCAAAAATCGCATGGTTTCTGGCCGCTAGCGTCGAAAATAGCGCGGTTTTCGGCCGTTAGCGGCGAAAATCGCCCGATTTTTGGCCGCTAGCGGCGAAAATCTCACGGTTTTTGGCCGCTAGCGGCGAAAATCGCGCTATTTTTGGCCGGTAGCGGCAAAAATCGCGATTTTTGCCCGCCAGCTGCGAAAATCGCACAGTTTTCGGCCGTTAGCGGCAAAAATCGCCCGATTTTTGGCCGCAAGCGGCGAAAATCGCACGGTTTTTGTCCGCTAGCGGCGAAAATCGCGCTATTTTTGGCCGAAAGCGGCGAAAATCGCGATTTTTGCCCGCCAGCTGCGAAAATCGCATGGTTTTTGGCCGCTAGCGGCGAAAATCGCGCGGTTTTTGGCCGGTAGCGGCGAAAATCGCGCTATTTTTGCCCGCCAGCTGCAAAAATCGCATAGTTTCTGGCCGCTAGCGGCGAAAATCGCGCGATTTTTGACCGCTAGCGGCGAAAATCGCGCGATTTTGGGCCGCTAGCGGCGAAATTCGCACGATTTTCGCCGCTAGCGGCCAAAAATCGTGCGAATTTCGCCGCTAGCGGCCAAAAATCGCGCGATTTTCGCCGCTAGCGGTCAAAAATCGCGCGATTTTCGCCGCTAGCGGCGAGAAACTATGCGATTTTTGCAGCTGGCGGGCAAATATAGCGCGATTTTCGCCGCTACCGGCCAAAAACCGCGCGATTTTCGCCGGTAGCGGCGAAAATCACGCGATTTTTGCCCGTCAGCTGCAAAAGTCGCTTGGTTTTTGGCCGCTAGCGGCGAAATTTGCACGATTTTGTGCCCATAGCGGCGAAAATCACCCCATTTTTGGCCGCTTGCGGCGAAAATAGCCCCTTTTTTGGCCGCTAGCGGCGAAAATCGGTCGATTTTTGGCAGGTAGCGGCGAAATTCGCGCGATTTTTGCCCGCCACCGGCAAAAATCGCATGGTTTCTGGCCGCTAGCGTCGAAAATAGCGCGGTTTTCGGCCGTTAGCGGCGAAAATCGCCCGATTTTTGGCCGCTAGCGGCGAAAATCTCACGGTTTTTGGCCGCTAGCGGCGAAATTCGCACGATTTTTGGCCGCTAGTGGCGAAATTTGCACGATTTTGTGCCGCTAGCGGCGAAAATAGCCCCTTTTTTGGCCGCTAGCGGCGAAAATCGGTCGATTTTTGGCAGGTAGCGACGAAATTCGCGCGATTTTTGCCCGTCAGATGCAAAAATCGCATGGTTTCTGGCCGCTAGCGTCGAAAATAGCGCGGTTTTCGGCCGTTAGCGGCAAAAATCGCCCGATTTTTGGCCGCTAGCGGCGAAAATCGCACAGTTTTTGGCCGCTAGCGGCGAAAATCTTGATTTTTGCCCGCCAGCCGCGAAAATCGCATGGTTTTTGGCCGCTAGCGGCGAAAATCGCGCGGTTTTTGGCAGGCAGCGGCGAAAATCGTGATTTTTGCCCGCCAGCTGCGAAAATCGCATGGTTTTTGGCCGCTAGCGGCGAAAATCGCGCGGTTTTTGGCCGGTAGGGGCGAAAATCGCGCTATTTTTGCCCGCCAGCTGCAAAAATCGCATAGTTTCTGGCCGCTAGCGGCGAAAATCGCGCGATTTTTGGCCGCTAGCGGTGAAATTCGGACGATTTTTGGCCGCTAGCGGCGAAATTTGCAAGATTTTTGGCCGCTAGCGGCTTAAATCGCGCGATTTTTGCCCGCTAGCTATAAAAATCGCACGATTTTTGGCCGCTAGCGGCTAAAATCACGCGGTTTTTGGCCGGTAGCGGCGAAATTTGCACGATTTTGTGCCCATAGCGGCGAAAATCACCCCATTTTTGGCCGCTTGCGGCGAAAATAGCCCCTTTTTTGGCCGCTAGCGGCGAAAATCGGTCGATTTTTGCCCGGTAGCGGCGAAAATAGCGCTATTTTTGCCCGCCAGCTGCAAAAATCGCATGGTTTTTGGCCGCTAGCGGCAAAAGTCGCGAGGTTTTTGGCCGGTAGCGGCAAAAATCGCATGGTTTCTGGCCGCTAGCGTCGAAAATAGCGCAGTTTTCGGCAGTTAGCGGCAAAAATCGCCCGATTTTTGGCCGCTAGCGGCGAAAATCGCGCGGTTTTTTGCCGGTAGCGGCGAAAATCGCGCTATTTTTGGCCGGTAGCGGCGAAAATCGCGATTTTTGCCCGCCAGCTGCGAAAATTGCATGGTTTCTGCGCAAAATAGCGCGGTTTTCGGCCGTTAGTGGCAAAAATCGCCCGATTTTAATCCGCTAGCGGCGAAAATCGCACGGTTTTTGGCGGCTATTGGCGAAAATCGCGCTATTTTTGGCCGGAAGCGGCGAAAATCGCGATTTTTGCCCGCCAGCTGCGAAAATCGCATAGTTTTTGGGTGGTAGCGGCGAAAATTGCGCGGTTTTTGGCCGGTAACGGCGAAAATAGCGCTATTTTTGCCCGCCAGCTGCAAAAATCACATGGTTTTTGGCCGCTAGCGGCGAAAATCGCGATTTTTTTGGCCGCTAGCGGCGAAAATCGCACGGTTTTTGGCTGCTAGCGGCGAAAATCGCGCTATTTTTGGCCGGTAGCGGCGAAAATCGCGATTTTTGCCCGCCAGCTGCGAAAATCGCATGGTTTTTGGCCGCTAGCGGCTTAAATCGCGCGATTTTTGCCCGCCAGCTATAAAAATCGCACGATTTTTGGCCGCTAGCGGCTAAAATCACGCGGTTTTTGGCCGGTAGCGGCGAAAATCACGCGATTTTTGCCCGTCAGCTGCAAAAATCGCTTGGTTTTTGGCCGCTAGCGGCGAAATTTGCACGATTTTGTGCCCATAGCGGCGAAAATCACCCCATTTTTGGCCGCTTGCGGCGAAAATAGCCCCTTTTTTGGCCGCTAGCGGCGAAAATCGGTCGATTTTTGCCCGGTAGCGGCGAAAATAGCGCTATTTTTGCCCGCCAGCTGCAAAAATCGCATGGTTTTTGGCCGCTAGCGGCAAAAGTCGCGAGGTTTTTGGCCGGTAGCGGCAAAAATCGCATGGTTTCTGGCCGCTAGCGTCGAAAATAGCGCAGTTTTCGGCAGTTAGCGGCAAAAATCGCCCGATTTTTGGCCGCTAGCGGCGAAAATCGCGCGGTTTTTTGCCGGTAGCGGCGAAAATCGCGCTATTTTTGGCCGGTAGCGGCGAAAATCGCAATTTTTGCCCGCCAGCTGCGAAAATTGCATGGTTTCTGCGCAAAATAGCGCGGTTTTCGGCCGTTAGTGGCAAAAATCGCCCGATTTTAATCCGCTAGCGGCGAAAATCGCACGGTTTTTGGCGGCTATTGGCGAAAATCGCGCTATTTTTGGCCGGAAGCGGCGAAAATCGCGATTTTTGCCCGCCAGCTGCGAAAATCACATAGTTTTTGGGTGGTAGCGGCGAAAATTGCGCGGTTTTTGGCCGGTAACGGCGAAAATAGCGCTATTTTTGCCCGCCAGCTGCAAAAATCACATGGTTTTTGGCCGCTAGCGGCGAAAATCGCGATTTTTTTGGCCGCTAGCGGCGAAAATCGCACGGTTTTTGGCTGCTAGCGGCGAAAATCGCGCTATTTTTGGCCGGTAGCGGCGAAAATCGCGATTTTTGCCCGCCAGCTGCGAAAATCGCATGGTTTTTGGCCGCTAGCGGCGAAAATCGCGCGTTTTTTGGCCGGTAGCGGCGAAAATCACGCTATTTTTGGCCGCTAGCTGCGAAATTCGCGATTTTTGCCGCCAGCTGCGAAAATCGCGTGGTTTTTGCGCAAAATAGCGCGGTTTTCGGCCGTTACCGGCAAAAATCGCCCGATTTTTGGCCACTAGCTGCGAAAATCGCACGGTTTTCGGCCGCTAGCGGCGAAAATCGCGCTATTTTTGGCCGGTAGCGGCGAAAATCGCGATTTTTGCCCGCCAGCTGCGAAAATCGCATAGTTTTTGGCCGCTAGCGGCGAAAATCGCGCGGTTTTTGGCCGGTAGCGGCGAAAATAGCGCTATTTTTGCCCGCCAGCTGCAAAAATCGCATGGTTTTTGGCCGCTAGCGGCAAAAGTCGCGCGGTTTTTGGCCGGTAGCGGCAAAAATCGCGCTATTTTTGCCCGCCAGCTGCGAAAATCGCATGGTTTTTGGCCGCAAGCGGTGAAAATCGCGCGGTTTTTGGCAGGTAGCGGCGAAATTCGCACGGTTTATGGCAAGTAGCGGCGAAAATCGCGCTATTTTTGGCCGGTTGTGGCGAAAATCGCGATTTTTGCCCGCCAGCTGCGAAAATCGCATAGTTTTTTTGGCCGCTAGCGGCGAAAATCGCGGGGTTTTTGGCCGGTAGCGGCGCAAATCGCGATTTTTGAACGCCAGCTGCGAAAATCGCATGTTTTTTTGCGCAAAATAGCGCGGTTTTCGGCCGTTAGCGGCAAAAATCGCCCGATTTTTGGCCGCTAGCGGCGAAAATCACGCTATTTTTGGCCGGTAGCGGCGAAAATCGCGATTTTTGCCCGCCAGTTGCGAAAATCGCCCGATTTTTGGCCGCAAGCGGCGAAAATCGCACGGTTTTTGGCCGCTAGCGGCGAAAATCGCGCTATTTTTGGCCGGTAGCGGCGAAAATCGCGATTTTTGCCCGCCAGCTGCGAAAATCGCATGGTTTTTGGCCGCTAGCGGCGAAAATCGCGCGGTTTTTGGCCGGTAGCGGTGAAAATCGCGCTATTTTTGCCCGCCAGCTGCAAAAACCGCATAGTTTCTGGCCGCTAGCGGCGAAAATCGCGCTATTTTTGGCCGCTAGCGGCGAAATTCGCACGATTTTTGGCCGCTAGTGGCGAAATTTGCACGATTTTGTGCCGCTAGCGGCGAAAATAGCCCCTTTTTTGGCCGCTAGCGGCGAAAATCGGTCGATTTTTGGCAGGTAGCGACGAAATTCGCGCGATTTTTGCCCGTCAGATGCAAAAATCGCATGGTTTCTGGCCGCTAGGGTCGAAAATAGCGCGGTTTTCGGCCGTTAGCGGCAAAAATCGCCCGATTTTTGGCCGCTAGCGGCGAAAATCGCACAGTTTTTGGCCGCTAGCGGCGAAAATCTGGATTTTTGCCCGCCAGCCGCGAAAATCGCATGGTTTTTGGCCGCTAGCGGCGAAAATCGCGCGGTTTTTGGCAGGCAGCGGCGAAAATCGTGATTTTTGCCCGCCAGCTGCGAAAATCGCATGGTTTTTGGCCGCTAGCGGCGAAAATCGCGCGGTTTTGGCCGGTAGCGGCGAAAAATCGCGCTATTTTTGCCCGCCAGCTGCAAAAATCGCATAGTTTCTGGCCGCTAGCGGCGAAAATCGCGCGATTTTTGGCCGCTAGCGGTGAAATTCGGACGATTTTTGGCCGCTAGCGGCGAAATTTGCACGATTTTTGGCCGCTAGCGGCTTAAATCGCGCGATTTTTTGCCCGCCAGCTATAAAAATCGCACGATTTTTGGCCGCTAGCGGCTAAATCACGCGGTTTTTGGCCGGTAGCGGCGAAAATCACGCGATTTTTGCCCGTCAGCTGCAAAAATCGCTTGGTTTTTGGCCGCTAGCGGCGAAATTTGCACGATTTTGTGCCCATAGCGGCGAAAATCACCCCATTTTTGGCCGCTTGCGGCGAAAATAGCCCCTTTTTTGGCCGCTAGCGGCGAAAATCGGTCGATTTTTGCCCGGTAGCGGCGAAAATAGCGCTATTTTTTGCCCGCCAGCTGCAAAAATCGCATGGTTTTTGGCCGCTAGCGGCAAAAGTCGCGAGGTTTTTGGCCGGTAGCGGCAAAAATCGCATGGTTTCTGGCCGCTAGCGTCGAAAATAGCGCAGTTTTCGGCAGTTAGCGGCAAAAAATCGCCCGATTTTTGGCCGCTAGCGGCGAAAATCGCGCGGTTTTTTGCCGGTAGCGGCGAAAATCGCGCTATTTTTGGCCGGTAGCGGCGAAAAATCGCGATTTTTGCCCGCCAGCTGCGAAAATTGCATGGTTTCTGCGCAAAATAGCGCGGTTTTCGGCCGTTAGTGGCAAAATCGCCCGATTTTAATCCGCTAGCGGCGAAAATCGCACGGTTTTTGGCGGCTATTGGCGAAAATCGCGCTATTTTTGGCCGGAAGCGGCGAAAATCGCGATTTTTGCCCGCCAGCTGCGAAAAATCGCATAGTTTTTTGGGTGGTAGCGGCGAAAATTGCGCGGTTTTTGGCCGGTAACGGCGAAAATAGCGCTATTTTTGCCCGCCAGCTGCAAAAATCACATGGTTTTTGGCCGCTAGCGGCGAAAATCGCGCTATTTTGGCCGAAAGCGGCGAAAATCGCGATTTTTGCCCGCCAGCTGCGAAAATCGCATGGTTTTTGGCCGCTAGCGGCGAAAATCGCGCGGTTTTTGGCCGGTAGCGGCGAAAATCGCGCTATTTTTGCCCGCCAGCTGCAAAAATCGCATAGTTTCTGGCCGCTAGCGGCGAAAATCGCGCGATTTTTGACCGCTAGCGGCGAAAATCGCGCGATTTTGGGCCGCTAGCGGCGAAATTCGCACGATTTTCGCCGCTAGCGGCCAAAAATCGTGCGAATTTCGCCGCTAGCGGCCAAAAATCGCGCGATTTTCGCCGCTAGCGGTCAAAAATCGCGCGATTTTCGCCGCTAGCGGCGAGAAACTATGCGATTTTTGCAGCTGGCGGGCAAATATAGCGCGATTTTCGCCGCTACCGGCCAAAAACCGCGCGATTTTCGCCGGTAGCGGCGAAATCACGCGATTTTTGCCCGTCAGCTGCAAAAATCGCTTGGTTTTTGGCCGCTAGCGGCGAAATTTGCACGATTTTGTGCCCATAGCGGCGAAAATCACCCCATTTTGGCCGCTTGCGGCGAAAATAGCCCCTTTTTTGGCCGCTAGCGGCGAAAATCGGTCGATTTTTGGCAGGTAGCGGCGAAATTCGTGCGATTTTTGCCCGCCACCGGCAAAAATCGCATGGTTTCTGGCCGCTAGCGTCGAAAATAGCGCGGTTTTCGGCCGTTAGCGGCGAAAATCGCCCGATTTTTGGCCGCTAGCGGCGAAAATCTCACGGTTTTTGGCCGCTAGCGGCGAAATTCGCACGATTTTTGGCCGCTAGTGGCGAAATTTGCACGATTTTGTGCCGCTAGCGGCGAAAATAGCCCCTTTTTTGGCCGCTAGCGGCGAAAATCGGTCGATTTTTGGCAGGTAGCGACGAAATTCGCGCGATTTTTGCCCGTCAGATGCAAAAATCGCATGGTTTCTGGCCGCTAGCGTCGAAAATAGCGCGGTTTTCGGCCGTTAGCGGCAAAAATCGCCCGATTTTTGGCCGCTAGCGGCGAAAATCGCACAGTTTTTGGCCGCTAGCGGCGAAAATCTTGATTTTTGCCCGCCAGCCGCGAAAATCGCATGGTTTTTGGCCGCTAGCGGCGAAAATCGCGCGGTTTTTGGCAGGCAGCGGCGAAAATCGTGATTTTTGCCCGCCAGCTGCGAAAATCGCATGGTTTTTGGCCGCTAGCGGCGAAAATCGCGCGGTTTTTGGCCGGTAGGGGCGAAAATCGCGCTATTTTTGCCCGCCAGCTGCAAAAATCGCATAGTTTCTGGCCGCTAGCGGCGAAAATCGCGCGATTTTTGGCCGCTAGCGGTGAAATTCGGACGATTTTTGGCCGCTAGCGGCGAAATTTGCAAGATTTTTGGCCGCTAGCGGCTTAAATCGCGCGATTTTTGCCCGCTAGCTATAAAAATCGCACGATTTTTGGCCGCTAGCGGCTAAAATCACGCGGTTTTTGGCCGGTAGCGGCGAAATTTGCACGATTTTGTGCCCATAGCGGCGAAAATCACCCCATTTTTGGCCGCTTGCGGCGAAAATAGCCCCTTTTTTGGCCGCTAGCGGCGAAAATCGGTCGATTTTTGCCCGGTAGCGGCGAAAATAGCGCTATTTTTGCCCGCCAGCTGCAAAAATCGCATGGTTTTTGGCCGCTAGCGGCAAAAGTCGCGAGGTTTTTGGCCGGTAGCGGCAAAAATCGCATGGTTTCTGGCCGCTAGCGTCGAAAATAGCGCAGTTTTCGGCAGTTAGCGGCAAAAATCGCCCGATTTTTGGCCGCTAGCGGCGAAAATCGCGCGGTTTTTTGCCGGTAGCGGCGAAAATCGCGCTATTTTTGGCCGGTAGCGGCGAAAATCGCGATTTTTGCCCGCCAGCTGCGAAAATTGCATGGTTTCTGCGCAAAATAGCGCGGTTTTCGGCCGTTAGTGGCAAAAATCGCCCGATTTTAATCCGCTAGCGGCGAAAATCGCACGGTTTTTGGCGGCTATTGGCGAAAATCGCGCTATTTTTGGCCGGAAGCGGCGAAAATCGCGATTTTGCCCGCCAGCTGCGAAAATCGCATAGTTTTTGGGTGGTAGCGGCGAAAATTGCGCGGTTTTGGCCGGTAACGGCGAAAATAGCGCTATTTTTGCCCGCCAGCTGCAAAAATCACATGGTTTTTGGCCGCTAGCGGCGAAAATCGCGATTTTTTGGCCGCTAGCGGCGAAAATCGCACGGTTTTTGGCTGCTAGCGGCGAAAATAAGAACATAAGAACAAAGGTAACTGCAGAAGGCCTATTGGCCCATACGAGGCAGCTCCTATTCTATAACCACCCAATCCCACTCATACACCCGTCCAACCCGCGCTTGAAACAATCGATGGACCCCACCTCCACAATGTCACGCGGCAACCGGTTCCACAAATCAACAACCCTGTTACCGAACCAGTACCCACCCAAGCCTTTCCCAAATCCAAACCCATCCAACCCATATCCATTGTTTCGTGTTCTGTCCTGTGTTGATACTTTTAATACCCTATTAATATCCCCCCGGTTATGTCCATTCATCCACTTGTAAACCTCTATCATGTCACCCCTAACTCTTCGCCTTTCCAGTGAATGCAACTTAAGCTTTGTTAATCTTTCTTCATATGAAAGATTTCTAATTTGGGGAATTAACTTAGTCATCCTACGCTGGACACGTTCAAGTGAATTTATATCCATTCTATAATATGGCGACCAAAACTGAACTGCATAATCTAAATGGGGCCTAACTAGAGCAAGATATAACCTGAGAACCACACCAGGTGTCTTGTTACTAACGCTGCGATTAATAAATCCAAGTGTCCGATTTGCCTTATTACGAACATTTATGCATTGATCCTTTTGTTTTAAATTCTTACTAATCATAACTCCCAGATCCCTTTCGCAATCCGACTTCGCAATCACAACACCATCTAGCTCGTATCTTGTAACTCTATCATCATTACCTAACCTCAGAACTTTACATTTATCAGCATTAAACTGCATCTGCCAATCCTTTGACCATTTCAAAACCCTATCTAGATCAACTTGAAGTGATAGTGAGTCCTCCTCCGAATTAATTTCCCTACCGATTTTCGTATCATCGGCAAATTTGCAAATAAGAACATAAGAACATAAGAACAAAGGTAACTGCAGAAGGCCTATTGGCCCATACGAGGCAGCTCCTATTCTATAACCACCCAATCCCTCTCATATACTTGTCCAACCCGTGCTTGAAACAATCGAGGGACCCCACCTCCACAATGTTACGCGGCAATTGGTTCCACAAATCAACAACCCTGTTACTGAACCAGTATTTACCCAAGTCTTTCTAAATCTAAACTTATCCAATTTATATCCATTGTTTCGTGTTCTGTCCTGTGTTGATACTTTTAATACCCTACTAATATCCCCCCGGTTATGTCCATTCATCCACTTGTAAACCTTTATCATGTCACCCCTAACTCTTCGCCTTTCCAGTGAATGCAACTTAAGCTTTGTTAATCTTTCTTCATATGAAAGATTTCTAATTTGGGGAATTAACTTAGTCATCCTACGCTGGACACGTTCAAGTGAATTTATATCCATTCTATAATATGGCGACCAAAACTGAACTGCATAATCTAAATGGGGCCAAACTAGAGCAAGATATAGCTTGAGAACCACACCAGGTGTCTTGTTACTAACGCTGCGATTAATAAATCCAAGTGTCCGATTTGCCTTATTACGAACATTTATGCATTGATCCTTTTGTTTTAAATTCTTACTAATCATAACTCCCAGATCCCTTTCGCAATCCGACTTCGCAATCACAACACAATCTAGCTCGTATCTTGTAACTCTATCATCATTACCTAACCTCAGAACTTTACATTTATCAGCATTAAACTGCATCTGCCAATCCTTTGACCATTTCAAAACCCTATCTAGATCAACTTGAAGTGATAGTGAGTCCTCCTCCGAATTAATTTCCCTACCGATTTTCGTATCATCGGCAAATTTGCAAATGTTGCTACTCAAACCTGAATCTAAATCATTTATATATATTATAAACAACAGAGGTCCAGGACAGAGCCTTGAGGCACTCCACTTACAACATTTTCCCACTCTGACTTGATTCCATTTATACTAACTCTCTGTTTCCTTTGGTATAGCCATGCCCTAATCCAGCTTAATATAGCACCCCCAATACCATGAGACTCTATTTTTTTAATCAGTCTTTCATGTGGCACTGTATCAAAAGCTTTGCTAAAGTCAAGGTATACAACATCGCAATCCTTACCACTATCAACTGCCTCAACAATGCTAGAATAAAAAGATAACAAATTTGTTAAACATGAACGGCCATTTATAAAACCATGTTGCGACTCAATTATTAATTTATGTTTTTCAAGATGAAGACGAATTTTATTTGCTATTATTATAAAATCGCGCTATTTTTGGCCGGTAGCGGCGAAAATCGCGATTTTTGCCCGCCAGCTGCGAAAATCGCATGGTTTTTGGCCGCTAGCGGCTTAAATCGCGCGATTTTTGCCCGCCAGCTATAAAAATCGCACGATTTTTGGCCGCTAGCGGCTAAAATCACGCGGTTTTTGGCCGGTAGCGGCGAAAATCACGCGATTTTTGCCCGTCAGCTGCAAAAATCGCTTGGTTTTTGGCCGCTAGCGGCGAAATTTGCACGATTTTGTGCCCATAGCGGCGAAAATCACCCCATTTTTGGCCGCTTGCGGCGAAAATAGCCCCTTTTTTGGCCGCTAGCGGCGAAAATCGGTCGATTTTTGCCCGGTAGCGGCGAAAATAGCGCTATTTTTGCCCGCCAGCTGCAAAAATCGCATGGTTTTTGGCCGCTAGCGGCAAAAGTCGCGAGGTTTTTGGCCGGTAGCGGCAAAAATCGCATGGTTTCTGGCCGCTAGCGTCGAAAATAGCGCAGTTTTCGGCAGTTAGCG
>NW_027190568.1:0-33299 GCF_040958095.1 Procambarus clarkii
GGTTCCAAAATTATTTTCATTAATTGTAAACTAATTCTCGGTATCTTCGTATCACTTTGTAAGTACATCATGCTTAAAATATTTAACAAAGCCGGGTTGTTTGCACGATTAGCACTTTTTAATAATAATAGCGAAAGGATTCGTTTAAAATTAGTTTGGCAGCGTACGTTTGGCACCATGTTTCACAATGTTCAGTAATTCAGTAAGTCTCATCGAGCGACCAAATTGGTCCTTAATCGGCACATACTTATGCAGCATATCTGTAATTGTATCCACCGACTGCTGGTTGTAGTCTGGGTGTTTCATAAACTCATTCCGAGTGTTAACGAGCATATTTATTAAAGCTCTTTCGTGCGTCTTTAATTTCTTTAGTTGCTCTTCAGTCATGAAATTTGGAATATTAATGGGTTTATCAATCAGCATACTATTCTTCTCATCGGCCAGAACACCAGAATCGATTTCGCGTTGAAGTTTGGTCCCTTCATTTTTCATTCTCATGTAGTTGAGAATCTGGAAAGAGTCAGCGCCCTTCATAACCTCAGTAGGAATGTTGGGGAGCAAGAGCTGCAATTGCGGCTGGAATGTTTCCTTGAATTCAGCATGTAACTTGAAAAAAGAGTTTGGGTCTTCAGTTAATTCAATTTCCCGTTTAACAAACCTGCCTTTTCTTTTTTCGGTTTTCGTGGCCTCATTAGGTACTATCGTTGAAAACAGCAAATATACAATTGTAAACACTGACAGGACAGTGAATATTGTTGAGCTCCTGATTGCCATTGTTGAATTTGGATGTCACAACTTCGCTCTAGAGGTTTCGTCGGTTGTACTGGATGATAATTGAACGCTACCTTTCTTTTATGTGGACTGAGGTGAGGTGGCGAGCAGTTGCCAAAACTATTTAAATTTATCTGGTTAGTAATTTCCTTAGCATTTAGCTGGATATGAAAATGTTCAGAAATCTTGCAAAATTGTTGGTGCAAAAACCTTATAAGATCATATGAATAAAGGTAACTGAAGATGGCCTGTTGGCCCATACGAGGCAGCTCCTATTTATAACCACCCAAACTCATTCTAACCTACGTGTCTAAACTACACTTGAAGCAATCAAGGGATAATACTTCTATTACGTTACGCGGTAATTTGTTCAACAAATAAACAACAATGCATTAACAGTATTTACCCAGGTCTTTGCCAAACCTAAACTTATACAATTTATACCAATTGTTTCGTGTTCTGTCTTGTGTTGATGTTTTTATTACCTTATTGATATCGCATTTGTTATCAACGTCGATGAGGTAAGAGGTATACAAGTGATGAACGGACATCACATATCATAACATAATTATGATATGAACAAATCCACAAAGGCCGTAATGAGGGTTCGAACCTACGCACGGGATGTTCCCAGAAAAGAACATAAGAATAAAGGTAACTGCAGAAAGCCTATACGAAGCAGTTCCTATTCATAGCCACCCAGTTATAACATAATAAAAATCATAATTATAAAGGTAACTGCAGAAGGCCTATTGGCCCATAAAAGGCAGCTTCTATTTATAATCCCCCAATCCCACTCATATTCATGTCCAACCCACGCTTGAACCAATCGAGGGATCCCACCTCCACTACGTTATGCGGTAATTGGTTCCACAACTCAACAAACCGGTTACCATAACAGTATTTACCCAGGTCTTTCCTAAATCTAAACATATACAATTTATGCTCATTGTTTCGTGTTCTGTCTTATGCTGATACCTTTAATACCCAACTAATATCCCTTTTGTTATATCTATTCATCCACTTGTAAAAACCTGTATCATAAGAACAAAGGCAACTGCAGAGAGGCCTATTGGCCCATCCGAGGCAGCTCCTATTTAGAACCACCCAATCCCACTTAAATACATGTCCAACCCACGCTTGAAACAATCGAGGGGACCCCACCTCAACCACGTTACGCGGTATTGGTTCCACAAATCACAACCCTTTTACGGAATCAGTATTTACCCAAGTCTTTCCTAAATCAAAATTTATCAATTTATACCATTGTTTCGTGTTCTGACTTGTGTTGATACTTTTAATACCTTATCAATATCCCCTATGTTGTGTACATTCATCCACTTTGTAACCTCTATTATGTCACCCCTAACTCTTCGCCTTTCAGTGAATGCACGTTAAAGCTTTGTTAATCTTTCTTTATCATTCTATAATACAGCGACCAAAACTGAACTGTATAATCTAAATGGGGCCTAAACCAGAGCAATATAGCTGAAGAACAACAACAGGTCTCTTCTTAATCATTGTTCGATTAATAAATCCAGTGTCCTATTTCTCTTATTACGAACATTCATGCATATACTTTGGTTTTAAATTCTTACTAATCATAACTCCCAGATCTCTCTCGCAATCTCAACACAGCTAGCTCGAATCTTGTAATTCTATCATCATTTACCTAGCCTCAGAACTTTACATTTATCAGCATTATACTGCATCTGCCAATCTTTTGACCATTTCCAAAAACCCTATTTAGATCAACTTGAATGATTAGTGAGTTGTCTTCCTTGTTAATTTTCCAACCGATTTTTGTATCCGCGGCAAATTTGCAGATGTTGCAACTCAAACTGAATCTAAATCATTATAATATTATAATTAAAGAGGTCCCAGGACAGAGCACTGAGGCGCTCCACTAACAAACATTACTCCCACTCTGACTTAACCCCATTTTATACTAACTCTCTGTTTCCTTTGGAATAGCCATGCTCTAATCCAACTTAATATAGCACCCCAAATACTCTGAGTCTATTTCGTTAATCAGTGCCCAATCTATTTTTTTATTCAGTGCACCCCCAATACCTCCCGATGACTGCACCAGTGCTGATGTTGGTGGAGGCGTTTATGTTGAGGATGATCGGAGCTACCAAGGTGCTTGTTGCGTTGTGCTGTAGATAGAGGAACGGTGATTAGAACAGAGGTGTGTGTTGTAGGGAGACTTGCCGCACCTTATCTATTTGCCTGTTAACACACGCTTTTATTGACTCATTCCTACAGCTCAATCATCTAAGGGTTTCAATCCACACAAACAGTTCCAAGGACAGATTTCATGGCATATGCAATGGCATTCATATATAAATGAACCCCGACCCGAGCTTAAATTTGTATTTTTTTCATGTCTATTAAGTTTTCGAGCTTATTAATGAATTACACTGCATCCAATTTGCCATATTGTAGGAACAAATAATAAACTGGAAGAATATTAAGTTTTATTTAATATATATACCAAAGAACACTTTACAAAATAATTAAGGACAAATAACTTTACTGCAATTTGAAGAACATAAGAAACATAACCATAGTAATTGCAAATACATGAATTCTTGAGGTTATCTTGAGATGATTTCGGGGCTTTTTTAGTGTTCCCCGCGGCCCGGTCCTCGACCAGGCCTCCACCCCCAGGAAGCAGCCCGTGACAGCTGACTAACTCCTGAGTACCTATTACTGCTAGGTAACAGGGGCATTCAGGGTGAAAGAAACTTTGCCCATTTGTTTCTGCCTCGTGCGGGAATCGAACCCGAGCCACAGAATTACGAGTCCTGCGCGCTATCCACCAGGCTTTCGTGGCCCCAGTTGGAACCCACTGTCAGGTTCCAAAATTATTTTCATTAATTGTAAACTAATTCTCGGTATCTTCGTATCACTTTGTAAGTACATCATGCTTAAAATATTTAACAAAGCCGGGTTGTTTGCACGATTAGCACTTTTTAATAATAATAGCGAAAGGATTCGTTTAAAATTAGTTTGGCAGCGTACGTTTTGGCACCATGTTTCACAATGTTCAGTTAATTCAGTAAGTCTCATCGAGCGACCAAATTGCGTCCTTAATCGGCACATACTTATGCAGCATATCTGTAATTGTATCCACCGACTGCTGGTTGTAGTCTGGGTGTTTCATAAACTCATTCCGAGTGTTAACGAGCATATTTATTAAAGCTCTTTCGTGCGTCTTTAATTTCTTTAGTTGCTCTTCAGTCATGAAATTTGGAATATTAATGGGTTTATCAATCAGCATACTATTCTTCTCATCGGCCAGAACACCAGAATCGATTTCGCGTTGAAGTTTGGTCCCCTTCATTTTTCATTCTCATGTAGTTGAGAATCTGGAAGAGTCAGCGCCCTTCATAAACCTCAGTAGGAATGTTGGGGAGCAAGAGCTGCAATTGCGGCTGGAATGTTTCCTTGAATTCAGCATGTAACTTGAAAAAAGAGTTTGGGTCTTCAGTTAATTCAATTTCCCGTTTAACAAACCTGCCTTTTCTTTTTTCGGTTTTCGTGGCCTCATTAGGTACTATCGTTGAAAACAGCAAATATACAATTGTAAACACTGACAGGACAGTGAATATTGTTGAGCTCCTGATTGCCATTGTTGAACTTTGGATGTCACAACTTCGCTCTAGAGGTTTCGTCGGTTGTACTGGATGATAATTGAACGCTACCTTTCTTTTATGTGGACTGAGGTGAGGTGGCGAGCAGTTGCCAAAACTATTTAAATTTTATCTGGTTAGTAATTTCCTTAGCATTTAGCTGGATATGAAAATGTTCAGAAATCTTGCAAAATTGTTGGTGCAAAAACCTTATAAGATCATATGAATAAAGGTAACTGAAGATGGCCTGTTGGCCCATACGAGGCAGCTCCTATTTATAACCACCCAAACTCATTCTAACCTACGTGTCTAAACTACACTTGAAGCAATCAAGGGATAATACTTCTATTACGTTACGCGGTAATTTGTTCAACAAATAAACAACAATGCATTAACAGTATTTACCCAGGTCTTTGCCAAACCTAAACTTATACAATTTATACCAATTGTTTCGTGTTCTGTCTTGTGTTGATGTTTTTATTACCTTATTGATATCGCATTTGTTATCAACGTCGACTGAGGGTAAGAGGTATACAAGTGATGAACGGACATCACATATCATAAACATAATTAATGATATGAACAAATCCACAAGGCCGTAATGAGGGTTCGAACCTACGCACGGGATGTTCCCAGAAAAGAACATAAGAATAAAGGTAACTGCAGAAAGCCTATACGAAGCAGTTCTATTCATAGCCACCCAGTTATAACATAATAAAAATCATAATTATAAAGGTAACTGCAGAAGGCCTATTGGCCCATAAAAGGCAGCTTCTATTTATAATCCCCCAATCCCACTCATATTCATGTCCAACCCACGCTTGAACCAATCGAGGGATCCCACCTCCACTACGTTATGCGGTAATTGGTTCCACAACTCAACAAACCGGTTACCATAACAGTATTTACCCAGGTCCTTCCTAAATCTAAAACATATACAATTTATGCTCATTGTTTCGTGTTCTGTCTTATGCTGATACTTTAATACCCAACTAATATCCCTTTTGTTATATCTATTCATCCACTTGTAAAAACCTGTATCATAAGAACAAAGGCAACTGCAGAAGGCCTATTGGCCCATCCGAGGCAGCTCCTATTTATAAACCACCCAATCCCACTTAAATACATGTCCAACCCACGCTTGAAACAATCGAGGGGACCCCACCTCAACCACGTTACGCGGTAATTGGTTCCACAAATCAACAACCCTGTTACTGAATCAGTATTTACCCAAGTCTTTCCTAAATCAAAATTTATCCAATTTATACCCATTGTTTCGTGTTCTGACTTGTGTTGATACTTTTAATACCTTATCAATATCCCCTATGTTGTGTACATTCATCCACTTGTAAACCTCTATTATGTCACCCCTAACTCTTCGCCTTTCCAGTGAATGCACGTTAAGCTTTGTTAATCTTTCTTTATCCATTCTATAATACAGCGACCAAAACTGAACTGTATAATCTAAATGGGGCCTAACCAGAGCAATATAGCTGAAGAACAACAACAGGTCTCTTCTTAATCATTGTTCGATTAATAAATCCCAGTGTCCTATTTCTCTTATTACGAACATTCATGCATATATCCTTTGGTTTTAAATTCTTACTAATCATAACTCCCAGATCTCTCTCGCAATCTCAACACCAGCTAGCTCGAATCTTGTAATTCTATCATCATTACCTAGCCTCAGAACTTTACATTTATCAGCATTATACTGCATCTGCCAATCTTTTGACCATTTCAAAACCCTATTTAGATCAACTTGAATGATAGTGAGTTGTCTTCCTTGTTAATTTTCCAACCGATTTTTGTATCCGCGGCAAATTTGCAGATGTTGCAACTCAAACCTGAATCTAAATCATTTATATATATTATAATTAAAAGAGGTCCCAGGACAGAGCACTGAGGCGCTCCACTAACAACATTATCCCACTCTGACTTAACCCCATTTATACTAACTCTCTGTTTCCTTTGGAATAGCCATGCTCTAATCCAACTTAATATAGCACCCCAAATACTCTCTATTTCGTTAATCAGTGCCCAATCTATTTTTTTATTCAGTGCACCCCCAATACCTCCCGATGACTGCACCAGTGCTGATGTTGGTGGAGGGCGTTTATGTTGAGGATGATCGGAGCTACCAAGGTGCTGTGTTGCGTTGTGCTGTAGACTAGAGGAACGGTGATTAAGAACAGAGGTGTGTGTTGTAGGGAGACTTGCCGCACCTTATCTATTTGCCTGTTAACACACGCTTTTATTGACTCATTCCTACAGCTCAATCATCTAAGGGTTTCAATCCACACAAAACAGTTCCAAGGACAGATTTCATGGCATATGCAATGGCATTCATATATAAAATGAACCCGACCCGAGCTTAAATTTGTATTTTTTTCATGTCTATTAAGTTTCGAGCTATTAATGAATTACACTGCATCCAATTTGCCATATTGTAGGAACAAATAATAAACTGGAAGAATATTAAGTTTTATTTAAATATATATAACCAAAGAACACTTTACAAAATAATTAAGGACAAATAACTTTAATGCAATTTGAAGAACATAAGAAAACATAACATAGTAATTGCAAATACATGATTCTTGAGGTTATCTTGAGATGATTTTCGGGGCTTTTTAGTGTCCCCGCGGGCCCGGTCCTAGACCAGGCCTCCACCCCCAGGAAGCAGCCCGTGACAGCTGACTAACTCCTGAGTACCTATTTACTGCTAGGTAACAGGGGCATTCAGGGTGAAAGAAACTTTGCCCATTTGTTTCTTGCCTCGTGCGGGAATCGAACCCGAGCCACAGAATTACGAGTCCTGCGCGCTATCCACCAGGCTTTCGTGGCCCCAGTGTGGAACCCACTGTCAGGTTCCAAAATTATTTTCATTAATTGTAAACTAATTCTCGGTATCTTCGTATCACTTGTAAGTACATCATGCTTAACAATATTTAACAAAGCCGGGTTGTTTTGCACGATTAGCACTTTTTAATAATAATAGCGAAAGGATTCGTTTTAAAATTAGTTTGGCAGCGTACGTTTGGCACCATGTTTCACAATGTTCAGTAATTCAGTAAGTCTCATCGAGCGACCAAAATTGGTCCTTAATCGGCACATACTTATGCAGCATATCTGTAATTGTATCCACCGACTGCTGGTTGTAGTCTGGGTGTTTCATAAACTCATTCCGAGTGTTAACGAGCATATTTATTAAAGCTCTTTCGTGCGTCTTTAATTTCTTTAGTTGCTCTTCAGTCATGAAATTTGGAATATTAATGGGTTTATCAATCAGCATACTATTCTTCTCATCGGCCAGAACACCAGAATCGATTTCGCGTTGAAGTTTGGTCCTTCATTTTTCATTCTCATGTAGTTGAGAATCTGGAAAGAGTCAGCGCCCTTCATAACCTCAGTAGGAATGTTGGGGAGCAAGAGCTGCAATTGCGGCTGGAATGTTTCCTTGAATTCAGCATGTAACTTGAAAAAAGAGTTTGGGTCTTCAGTTAATTCAATTTCCGTTTAACAAACCTGCCTTTTCTTTTTTCGGTTTTCGTGGCCTCATTAGGTACTATCGTTGAAAACAGCAAATATACAATTGTAAACACTGACAGGACAGTGAATATTGTTGAGCTCCTGATTTGCCATTGTTGAATTTTGGATGTCACAAACTTCGCTCTAGAGGTTTCGTCGGTTGTACTGGATGATAATTGAACGCTACCTTTCTTTTATGTGGACTGAGGTGAGGTGGCGAGCAGTTGCCAAAACTATTTAAATTTATCTGGTTAGTAATTTCCTTAGCATTTAGCTGGATATGAAAATGTTCAGAAATCTTGCAAAATTGTTGGTGCAAAAACCTTATAAGATCATATGAATAAAGGTAACTGAAGATGGCCTGTTGGCCCATACGAGGCAGCTCCTATTTATAACCACCCAAACTCATTCTAACCTACGTGTCTAAACTACACTTGAAGCAATCAAGGGATAATACTTCTATTACGTTACGCGGTAATTTGTTCAACAAATAAACAACAATGCATTAACAGTATTTACCCAGGTCTTTGCCAAACCTAAACTTATACAATTTATACCAATTGTTTCGTGTTCTGTCTTGTGTTGATGTTTTTATTACCTTATTGATATTCGCATTTGTTATCAACGTCGATGAGGTAAGAGGTATACAAAGTGATGAACGGACAGTCACATATCATAACATAATTATGATATGAACAAATCCACAAAGGGCCGTAATGAGGTGTTCGAACCTACGCACGGGATGTTCCCAGAAAAGAACATAAGAATAAAGGTAACTGCAGAAAGCCTATACGAAGCAGTTCCTATTCATAGCCACCCAGTTATAACATAATAAAAATCATAATTATAAAGGTAACTGCAGAAGGCCTATTGGCCCATAAAAGGCAGCTTCTATTTATAATCCCCCAATCCCACTCATATTCATGTCCAACCCACGCTTGAACCAATCGAGGGATCCCACCTCCACTACGTTATGCGGTAATTGGTTCCACAACTCAACAAACCGGTTACCATAACAGTATTTACCCAGGTCTTTCCTAAATCTAAACATATACAATTTATGCTCATTGTTTCGTGTTCTGTCTTATGCTGATACCTTTAATACCCAACTAATATCCCTTTTGTTATATCTATTCATCCACTTGTAAAAACCTGTATCATAAGAACAAAGGCAACTGCAGAAGGCCTATTGGCCCATCCGAGGCAGCTCCTATTTAGAACCACCCAATCCCTTAAATACATGTCCAACCCACGCTTGAAACAGAACGCAGAGCTGCATATGGCCGTTCAAAGGACTGCCAGCTTCTTCCTGGCGCTTTCCCGGATGCTAAACCCATTCAGCTAAAACCTCCAGTAAAGGTTACCAGACCCCTCTATTACCGTCCTATTGGTAATGAACCTGTTAATGAATATGCAGGTGCACTTCTTCCTGA
Organism: Procambarus clarkii; assembly: GCF_040958095.1. Taxonomy (NCBI): domain Eukaryota; kingdom Metazoa; phylum Arthropoda; class Malacostraca; order Decapoda; family Cambaridae; genus Procambarus; species Procambarus clarkii. The sequence continues at coordinate 9,374 of NW_027190568.1, forward strand.
TAACTACTCAAATGCTGAAGCCTACGTTTCTGCCAAAGATCTCTACTCAGGTCGTCGTAATACAGTAGGCCTATTGGCCCATCCGAGGCAGCTCCTATTTAGAACCACCCAATCCCACTTAAATACATGTCCAACCCACGCTTGAAACAATCGAGGGGACCCCACCTCAACCACGTTACGCGGTAATTGGTTCCACAAATCAACAACCCTGTTACTGAATCAGTATTTACCCAAGTCTTTCCTAAATCAAAATTTATCCAATTTATACCCATTGTTTCGTGTTCTGACTTGTGTTGATACTTTTAATACCTTATCAATATCCCCTATGTTGTGTACATTCATCCACTTGTAAACCTCTATTATGTCACCCCTAACTCTTCGCCTTTCCAGTGAATGCACGTTAAGCTTTGTTAATCTTTCTTTATCCATTCTATAATACAGCGACCAAAACTGAACTGTATAATCTAAATGGGGCCTAACCAGAGCAATATAGCTGAAGAACAACAACAGGTCTCTTCTTAATCATTGTTCGATTAATAAATCCCAGTGTCCTATTTCTCTTATTACGAACATTCATGCATATATCCTTTGGTTTTAAATTCTTACTAATCATAACTCCCAGATCTCTCTCGCAATCTCAACACCAGCTAGCTCGAATCTTGTAATTCTATCATCATTACCTAGCCTCAGAACTTTACATTTATCAGCATTATACTGCATCTGCCAATCTTTTGACCATTTCAAAACCCTATTTAGATCAACTTGAATGATAGTGAGTTGTCTTCCTTGTTAATTTTCCAACCGATTTTTGTATCCGCGGCAAATTTGCAGATGTTGCAACTCAAACCTGAATCTAAATCATTTATATATATTATAATTAAAAGAGGTCCCAGGACAGAGCACTGAGGCGCTCCACTAACAACATTATCCCACTCTGACTTAACCCCATTTATACTAACTCTCTGTTTCCTTTGGAATAGCCATGCTCTAATCCAACTTAATATAGCACCCCAAATACTCTCTATTTCGTTAATCAGTGCCCAATCTATTTTTTTATTCAGTGCACCCCCAATACCTCCCGATGACTGCACCAGTGCTGATGTTGGTGGAGGCGTTTATGTTGAGGATGATCGGAGCTACCAAGGTGCTTGTTGCGTTGTGCTGTAGATAGAGGAACGGTGATTAGAACAGAGGTGTGTGTTGTAGGGAGACTTGCCGCACCTTATCTATTTGCCTGTTAACACACGCTTTTATTGACTCATTCCTACAGCTCAATCATCTAAGGGTTTCAATCCACACAAACAGTTCCAAGGACAGATTTCATGGCATATGCAATGGCATTCATATATAAATGAACCCCGACCCGAGCTTAAATTTGTATTTTTTCATGTCTATTAAGTTTTCGAGCTTATTAATGAATTACACTGCATCCAATTTGCCATATTGTAGGAACAAATAATAAACTGGAAGAATATTAAGTTTTATTTAATATATATAACCAAAGAACACTTTACAAAATAATTAAGGACAAATAACTTTAATGCAATTTGAAGAACATAAGAAACATAACATAGTAATTGCAAATACATGATTCTTGAGGTTATCTTGAGATGATTTCGGGGCTTTTTAGTGTCCCCGCGGCCCGGTCCTCGACCAGGCCTCCACCCCCAGGAAGCAGCCCGTGACAGCTGACTAACTCCTGAGTACCTATTTACTGCTAGGTAACAGGGGCATTCAGGGTGAAAGAAACTTTGCCCATTTGTTTCTGCCTCGTGCGGGAATCGAACCCGAGCCACAGAATTACGAGTCCTGCGCGCTATCCACCAGGCTTTCGTGGCCCCAGTTGGAACCCTACTGTCAGGTTCCAAAATTATTTTCATTAATTGTAAACTAATTCTCGGTATCTTCGTATCACTTTGTAAGTACAATCATGCTTAAAATATTTAACAAAGCCGGGTTGTTTGCACGATTAGCACTTTTTAATAATAATAGCGGAAAGGATTCGTTTAAAATTAGTTTGGCAGCGTACGTTTGGCACCATGTTTCACAATGTTCAGTAATTCAGTAAGTCTCATCGAGCGACCAAATTGGTCCTTAATCGGCACATACTTATGCAGCATATCTGTAATTGTATCCACCGACTGCTGGTTGTAGTCTGGGTGTTTCATAAACTCAATTCCGAGTGTTAACGAGCATATTTATTAAAGCTCTTTCGTGCGTCTTTAATTTCTTTAGTTGCTCTTCAGTCATGAAATTTGGAATATTAATGGGTTTATCAATCAGCATACTATTCTTTCTCATCGGCCAGAAACACCAGAATCGATTTCGCGTTGAAGTTTGGTCCCTTCATTTTTCATTCTCATGTAGTTGAGAATCTGGAAAGACGTCAGCGCCCTTCATAACCTCAGTAGGAATGTTGGGGAGCAAGAGCTGCAATTGCGGCTGGAATGTTTCCTTGAATTCAGCATGTAACTTGAAAAAGAGTTTGGGTCTTCAGTTAATTCAATTTCCCGTTTAACAAACCTGCCTTTTCTTTTTTCGGTTTTCGTGGCCTCATTAGGTACTATCGTTGAAAACAGCAAATATACAATTGTAAACACTGACAGGACAGTGAATATTGTTGAGCTCCTGATTGCCATTGTTGAACTTTTGGATGTCACAACTTCGCTCTAGAGGTTTCGTCGGTTGTACTGGATGATAATTGAACGCTACCTTTCTTTTATGTGGACTGAGGTGAGGGTGGCGAGCAGTTGCCAAAACTATTTAAATTTATCTGGTTAGTAATTTCCTTAGCATTTAGCTGGATATGAAAATGTTCAGAAATCTTGCAAAATTGTTGGTGCAAAAACCTTATAAGATCATATGAATAAAGGTAACTGAAGATGGCCTGTTGGCCCATACGAGGCAGCTCCTATTTATAACCACCCAAACTCATTCTAACCTACGTGTCTAAACTACACTTGAAGCAATCAAGGGATAATACTTCTATTACGTTACGCGGGTAATTTGTTCAACAAATAAACAACAATGCATTAACAGTATTACCCAGGTCTTTGCCAAACCTAAACTTATACAATTTATACCAATTGTTTCGTGTTCTGTCTTGTGTTGATGTTTTTATTACCTTATTGATATCGCATTTGTTATCAACGTCGATGAGGTAAGAGGTATACAAGTGATGAACGGACATAACATAATTATGATATGAACAAATCCACAAAGGCCGTAATGAGGGTTCGAACCTACGCACGGGATGTTCCCAGAAAAGAACATAAGAATAAAGGTAACTGCAGAAAGCCTATACGACGCAGTTCCTATTCATAGCCACCCAGTTATAACATAATAAAAATTCATAATTATAAAGGTAACTGCGAAGGCCTATTGGCCCATAAAAGGCAGCTTCTATTTATAATCCCCCAATCCCACTCATATTCATGTCCAAACCACGCTTGAAACCAATCGAGGGATCCCACCTCCACTACGTTATGCGGTAATGGTTCCACAAACTCAACAAACCGGTTACCATAACAGTATTTACCCAGGTCTTTCTAAATCTAAACACTATTACAATTTATGCTCCATTGTTTCGTGTTCTGTCTTATGCTGATACCTTAATACCCAACTAATATCCCTTTTGTTATATCTATTCATCCACTTGTAAAAACCTGTATCATAAGAACAAAGGCAACTGCAGAAGGCCTATTGGCCCATCCGAGGCAGCTCCTATTAGAACCACCCAATCCCACTTAACTACATGTCCAACCACGCTTGAAACAATCGAGGGGACCCCACCCTTCAACTACGTTACGCGGTTAATTGGTTCCACAAATCAACAACCCTGTTACTGAATCAGTATTTACCCAAGTCTTTCCCTAAATCAAAATTTATCCAATTTATTACCCATTGTTTCGTGTTCTGACTTGTGTTATACTTTAATACCTTATCAATATCCCCTATGTTGTGTACATTCATCCACTTGTAAACCCTCTATTATGTCACCCCTAACTCTTCGCCTTTCCCAGTGAATGCACGTTAAGCTTTGTTAATCTTTCTTTATCCATTCTATAATACAGCGACCCAAAACTGAACTGTATAATCTAAATGGGGCCTAACCAGAGCAATATAGCTGAAGAACAACAACAGGTCTCTTCTTAATCATTGTTCGATTAATAAATCCCAGTGTCCTATTTCTCTTATTACGAACATTCATGCATATATCCTTTGGTTTTAAATTCTTACTAATCATAACTCCCAGATCTCTCTCGCAATCTCAACACCAGCTAGCTCGAATCTTGTAATTCTATCATCATTACCTAGCCTCAGAACTTTACATTTATCAGCATTATACTGCATCTGCCAATCTTTTGACATTTCAAAACCCTATTTAGATCAACTTGAATGATAGTGAGTTGTCTTCCTTGTTAATTTTCCAACCGATTTTTGTATCCGCGGCAAATTTGCAGATGTTGCAACTCAAACCTGAATCTAAATCATTATATATATTATAATTAAAAGAGGTCCCAGGACAGAGCACTGAGGCGCTCCACTAACAACATTATCCCACTCTGACTAACCCCATTTATACTAACTCTCTGTTTTCCTTTGGAATAGCCATGCTCTAATCCAACTTAATATAGCACCCCAAATACTCTGAGTCTCTATTTCGTTAATCAGTGCCAATCTATTTTTTTATTCAGTGCACCCCCAATACCTCCCGATGACTGCACCAGTGCTGATGTTGGTGGAGGCGTTTATGTTGAGGATGATCGGAGCTACCAAGGTGCTTGTTGCGTTGTGCTGTAGATAGAGGAACGGTGATTAGAACAGAGGTGTGTGTTGTAGGGAGACTTGCGCACCTTATCTATTTGCCTGTTAACACACGCTTTTATTGACTCATTCCTACAGCTCAATCATCTAAGGGTTTCAATCTACACAAACAGTTCCAAGGACAGATTTCATGGCATATGCAATGGCATTCATATATAAATGAACCCCGACCCGAGCTTAAATTTGTATTTTTTCATGTCTATTAAGTTTTCGAGCTTATTAATGAATTACACTGCATCCAATTTGCCATATTGTAGGAACAATAATAAACTGGAAGAATATTAAGTTTTATTTAATATATATAACCAAAGAACACTTTACAAAATAATTAAGGACAAATAACTTTAATGCAATTTGAAGAACATAAGAAACATAACATAGTAATTGCAAATACACTGATTCTCTGAGGTTATCTTGAGATGATTTCGGGGCTTTTTAGTGTCCCCGCGGCCCGGTCCTCGACCAGGCCTCCACCCCCAGGAAGCAGCCCGTGACAGCTGACTAACTCCTGAGTACCTATTTACTGCTAGGTAACAGGGGCATTCAGGGTGAAAGAAACTTTGCCCATTTGTTTCTGCCTCGTGCGGGAATCGAACCCGAGCCACAGAATTACGAGTCCTGCGCGCTATCCACCAGGCTTTCGTGGCCCCAGTTGGAACCTCCTGTCAGGTTCCAAAATTATTTTCATTAATTGTAAACTAATTCTCGGTATCTTCGTATCACTTTGTAAGTACATCATGCTTAAATATTTAACAAAGCCGGGTTGTTTGCACGATTAGCACTTTTTTAATAATAATAGCGAAAGGATTCGTTTAAAATTAGTTTGGCAGCGTACGTTTGGCACCATGTTTCACAATGTTCAGTAATTCAGTAAGTCTCATCGAGCGACCAAATTGGTCCTTAATCGGCACATACTTATGCAGCATATCTGTAATTGTATCCACCGACTGCTGGTTGTAGTCTGGGTGTTTCATAAACTCATTCCGAGTGTTAACGAGCATATTTATTAAAGCTCTTTCGTGCGGTCTTTAATTTCTTTAGTTGCTCTTTCAGTCATGAAATTTGGAATATTAATGGGTTATCAATCAGCATACTATTCTTCTCATCGGCCAGAACACCAGAATCGATTCGCGTTGAAGTTTGGTCCCTTCATTTTTCATTCTCATGTAGTTGAGAATCTGGAAAGAGTCAGCGCCCTTCATAACCTCAGTAGGAATGTTGGGGAGCAAGAGCTGCAATTGCGGCTGGAATGTTTCCTTGAATTCAGCATGTAACTTGAAAAAAAGAGTTTGGGTCTTCAGTTAATTCAATTTCCCGTTTAACAAACCTGCCTTTTCTTTTTTCGGTTTTCGTGGCCTCATTAGGTACTATCGTTGAAAACAGCAAATATACAATTGTAAACACTGACAGGACAGTGAATATTGTTGAGCTCCTGATTGCCATTGTTGAACTTTGGATGTCACAACTTCGCTCTAGAGGTTTTCGTCGGTTGTACTGGATGATAATTGAACGCTACCTTTCTTTTATGTGGACTGAGGTGTGAGGTGGCGAGCAGTTGCCAAAACTATTTAAATTTATCTGGTTAGTAATTTCCTTAGCATTTAGCTGGATATGAAAATGTTCAGAAATCTTGCAAAATTGTTGGTGCAAAAACCTTATAAGATCATATGAATAAAGGTAACTGAAGATGGCCTGTTGGCCCATACGAGGCAGCTCCTATTTATAACCACCCCAAACTCATTCTAACCTACGTGTCTAAACTACACTTGAAGCAATCAAGGGATAATACTTCTATTACGTTACGCGGTAATTTGTTCAACAAATAAACAACAATGCATTAACAGTATTTACCCAGGTCTTTGCCAAACCTAAACTTATACAATTTATACCAATTGTTTCGTGTTCTGTCTTGTGTTGATGTTTTTATTACCTTATTGATATCGCATTTGTTATCAACGTCGATGAGGTAAGAGGTATACAAGTGATGAACGGACATAACATAATTATGATTATGAACAAAATCCACAAAGGCCGTAATGAGGGTTCGAACCTACGCACGGGATGTTCCCAGAAAAGAACATAAGAATAAGGTAACTGCAGAAAGCCTATACGAAGCAGTTCCTATTCATAGCCACCAGTTATAACGTAATAAAAATCATAATTTATAAAGGTAACTGCAGAAGGCCTATTGGCCCATAAAAGGCAGCTTCTATTTATAATCCCCCCAATCCCACTCATATTCATGTCCAACCCACGCTTGAACCAATCGAGGATCCCACCTCCACTACGTTATGCGGTAATTGGTTCCACAACTCAACAAACCCGGTTACCATAACAGTATTTAACCCAGGTCTTTCCTAAATCTAAACATATACAATTTATGCTCATTGTTTCGTGTTCTGTCTTATGCTGATACCTTTTAATACCCAACTAATATCCCTTTTGTTTATATCTATTCATCACTTGTAAAAACCTGCATCATAAGAACAAAGGCAACTGCAGAAGGCCTATTGGCCCATCCGAGGCAGCTCCTATCTAGAACCACCCAATCCCACTTAAATACATGTCCAACCCACGCTTGAAACAATCGAGGGGACCCCACCTCAACTACGTTACGCGGTAATTGGTTCCACAAATCAACAACCCTGTTACTGAATCAGTATTTACCCAAGTCTTTCCTAAATTCAAAATTTATCCAATTTATAACCCATTGTTTCGTGTTCTGATTGTGTTTGATACTTTTAATACCTTATCAATATCCCCTATGTTTGTGTACATTCATCCACTTGTAAACCTCTATTATGTCACCCCTAACTCTTCGCCTTTCCAGTGAATGCACGTTAAGCTTTGTTAATCTTTCTTTATCCATTCTATAATACAGCGACCAAAACTGAACTGTATAATCTAAATGGGGCCTAACCAGAGCAATATAGCTGAAGAACAACAACAGGGTCTCTTCTTAATCATTGTTCGATTAATAAATCCAGTGTCCTATTTCTCTTATTACGAACATTCATGCATATATCCTTTGGTTTTAAATTCTTACTAATCATAACTCCCAGATCTCTCTCGCAATCTCAACACCAGCTAGCTCGACTCTTGTAATTCTATCATCATTACCTAGCCTCAGAACTTTACATTTATCAGGCATTATACTGCATCTGCCAATCTTTTGACCATTTCAAAACCCTATTTAGCATCAACTTGGAATGATAGTGAGTTGTCTTCCTTGTTAATTTTCAACCGATTTTTGTATCCGCGGCAAATTTGCAGATGTTGCAACTCAACCTGAATCTAAATCATTTTATATATATTATAATTAAAAGAGGTCCCAGGACAGAGCACTGAGCGCTCCACTAACAACATTATCCCACTCTGACTTAACCCCATTTATACTAACTCTCTGTTTCCTTTGGAATAGCCATGCTCTAATCCAACTTAATATAGCACCCCAAATACTCTCTATTTCGTTAATCAGTGCCCCAATCTATTTTTTTATTCAGTGCACCCCAATACCTCCCGATGACTGCACCAGTGCTGATGTTGGTGGAGGCGTTTATGTTGAGGATGATCGGAGCTACCAAGGTGCTTGTTGCGTTGTGCTGTAGATAGAGGAACGGTGATTAGAACAGAGGTGTGTGTTGTAGGGAGACTTGCCGCACCTTATCTATTTGCCTGTTAACACACGCTTTTATTGACTCATTCCTACAGCTCAATCATCTAAGGGTTTCAATCCACACAAACAGTTCCAAGGACAGATTTCATGGCATATGCAATGGCATTCATATATAAATGAACCCCGACCCGGCTTAAATTTGTATTTTTTCATGTCTATTAAGTTTTCGAGCTTATTAATGAATTTACACTGCATCCCAATTTGCCATATTGTAGGAACAAATAATAAACTGGAAGAATATTAAGTTTTATTAATATATATAACCAAAGAACACTTTACAAAATAATTAAGGACAAATAACTTTAATGCAATTTGAAGAACATAAGAAACATAACATAGTAATTGCAAATACATGATTCTTGAGGTTATCTTGAGATGATTTCGGGGCTTTTTAGTGTCCCCGCGGCCCGGTCCTCGACCAGGCCTCCACCCCCTAGGAAGCAGCCCGTGACAGCTGACTAACTCCTGAGTACCTATTACTGCTAGGTAACAGGGGCATTCAGGGTGAAAGAAACTTTGCCCATTTGTTTCTGCCTCGTGCGGGAATCGAACCCGAGCCACAGAATTACGAGTCCTGCGCGCTATCCACCAGGCTTTCGTGGCCCCAGTTGGAACCTACTGTCAGGTTCCAAAATTATTTCATTAATTGTAAACTAATTCTCGGTATCTTCGTATCACTTTGTAAGTACATCATGCTTAAAATATTTAACAAAGCCGGGTTGTTTGCACGATTAGCACTTTTTAATAATAATAGCGAAAGGATTCGTTTAAAATTAGTTTGGCAGCGTACGTTTGGCACCATGTTTCACAATGTTCAGTAATTCAGTAAGTCTCATCGAGCGACCAAATTGGTCCTTAATCGGCACATACTTATGCAGCATATCTGTAATTGTATCCACCGACTGCTGGTTGTAGTCTGGGTGTTTCATAAACTCATTCCGAGTGTTAACGAGCATATTTATTAAAGCTCTTTCGTGCGTCTTTAATTTCTTAGTTGCTCTTCAGTCATGAAATTTGGAATATTAATGGGTTTATCAATCAGCATACTATTCTTCTCATCGGCCAGAACACCAGAATCGATTTCGCGTTGAAGTTTGGTCCCTTCATTTTTCATTCTCATGTAGTTGAGAATCTGGAAAGAGTCAGCGCCCTTCATAACCTCAGTAGGAATGTTGGGGAGCAAGAGCTGCAATTGCGGCTGGAATGTTTCCTTGAATTCAGCATGTAACTTGAAAAAAGAGTTTGGGTCTTCAGTTAATTCAATTTCCCGTTTAACAAACCTGCCTTTTCTTTTTTCGGTTTTCGTGGCCTCATTAGGTACTATCGTTGAAAACAGCAAATATACAATTGTAAACACTGACAGGACAGTGAATATTGTTGAGCTCCTGATTGCCATTGTTGAATTTGGATGTCACAACTTCGCTCTAGAGGTTTCGTCGGTTGTACTGGATGATAATTGAACGCTACCTTTCTTTTATGTGGACTGAGGTGAGGTGGCGAGCAGTTGCCAAAACTATTTAAATTTATCTGGTTAGTAATTTCCTTAGCATTTAGCTGGATATGAAAATGTTCAGAAATCTTGCAAAATTGTTGGTGCAAAAACCTTATAAGATCATATGAATAAAGGTAACTGAAGATGGCCTGTTGGCCCATACGAGGCAGCTCCTATTTATAACCACCCAAACTCATTCTAACCTACGTGTCTAAACTACACTTGAAGCAATCAAGGGATAATACTTCTATTACGTTACGCGGTAATTTGTTCAACAAATAAACAACAATGCATTAACAGTATTTACCCAGGTCTTTGCCAAACCTAAACTTATACAATTTATACCAATTGTTTCGTGTTCTGTCTTGTGTTGATGTTTTTATTACCTTATTGATATCGCATTTGTTATCAACGTCGATGAGGTAAGAGGTATACAAGTGATGAACGGACATAACATAATTATGATATGAACAAATCCACAAAGGCCGTAATGAGGGTTCGAACCTACGCACGGGATGTTCCCAGAAAAGAACATAAGAATAAAGGTAACTGCAGAAAGCCTATACGAAGCAGTTCCTATTCATAGCCACCCAGTTATAACATAATAAAAATCATAATTATAAAGGTAACTGCAGAAGGCCTATTGGCCCATAAAAGGCAGCTTCTATTTATAATCCCCCAATCCCACTCATATTCATGTCCAACCCACGCTTGAACCAATCGAGGGATCCCACCTCCACTACGTTATGCGGTAATTGGTTCCACAACTCAACAAACCGGTTACCATAACAGTATTTACCCAGGTCTTTCCTAAATCTAAACATATACAATTTATGCTCATTGTTTCGTGTTCTGTCTTATGCTGATACCTTTAATACCCAACTAATATCCCTTTTGTTATATCTATTCATCCACTTGTAAAAACCTGTATCATAAGAACAAAGGCAACTGCAGAAGGCCTATTGGCCCATCCGAGGCAGCTCCTATTTAGAACCACCCAATCCCACTTAAATACATGTCCAACCCACGCTTGAAACAATCGAGGGGACCCCACCTCAACCACGTTACGCGGTAATTGGTTCCACAAATCAACAACCCTGTTACTGAATCAGTATTTACCCAAGTCTTTCCTAAATCAAAATTTATCCAATTTATACCCATTGTTTCGTGTTCTGACTTGTGTTGATACTTTTAATACCTTATCAATATCCCCTATGTTGTGTACATTCATCCACTTGTAAACCTCTATTATGTCACCCCTAACTCTTCGCCTTTCCAGTGAATGCACGTTAAGCTTTGTTAATCTTTCTTTATCCATTCTATAATACAGCGACCAAAACTGAACTGTATAATCTAAATGGGGCCTAACCAGAGCAATATAGCTGAAGAACAACAACAGGTCTCTTCTTAATCATTGTTCGATTAATAAATCCCAGTGTCCTATTTCTCTTATTACGAACATTCATGCATATATCCTTTGGTTTTAAATTCTTACTAATCATAACTCCCAGATCTCTCTCGCAATCTCAACACCAGCTAGCTCGAATCTTGTAATTCTATCATCATTACCTAGCCTCAGAACTTTACATTTATCAGCATTATACTGCATCTGCCAATCTTTTGACCATTTCAAAACCCTATTTAGATCAACTTGAATGATAGTGAGTTGTCTTCCTTGTTAATTTTCCAACCGATTTTTGTATCCGCGGCAAATTTGCAGATGTTGCAACTCAAACCTGAATCTAAATCATTTATATATATTATAATTAAAAGAGGTCCCAGGACAGAGCACTGAGGCGCTCCACTAACAACATTATCCCACTCTGACTTAACCCCATTTATACTAACTCTCTGTTTCCTTTGGAATAGCCATGCTCTAATCCAACTTAATATAGCACCCCAAATACTCTCTATTTCGTTAATCAGTGCCCAATCTATTTTTTTATTCAGTGCACCCCCAATACCTCCCGATGACTGCACCAGTGCTGATGTTGGTGGAGGCGTTTATGTTGAGGATGATCGGAGCTACCAAGGTGCTTGTTGCGTTGTGCTGTAGATAGAGGAACGGTGATTAGAACAGAGGTGTGTGTTGTAGGGAGACTTGCCGCACCTTATCTATTTGCCTGTTAACACACGCTTTTATTGACTCATTCCTACAGCTCAATCATCTAAGGGTTTCAATCCACACAAACAGTTCCAAGGACAGATTTCATGGCATATGCAATGGCATTCATATATAAATGAACCCCGACCCGAGCTTAAATTTGTATTTTTTCATGTCTATTAAGTTTTCGAGCTTATTAATGAATTACACTGCATCCAATTTGCCATATTGTAGGAACAAATAATAAACTGGAAGAATATTAAGTTTTATTTAATATATATAACCAAAGAACACTTTACAAAATAATTAAGGACAAATAACTTTAATGCAATTTGAAGAACATAAGAAACATAACATAGTAATTGCAAATACATGATTCTTGAGGTTATCTTGAGATGATTTCGGGGCTTTTTAGTGTCCCCGCGGCCCGGTCCTCGACCAGGCCTCCACCCCCAGGAAGCAGCCCGTGACAGCTGACTAACTCCTGAGTACCTATTTACTGCTAGGTAACAGGGGCATTCAGGGTGAAAGAAACTTTGCCCATTTGTTTCTGCCTCGTGCGGGAATCGAACCCGAGCCACAGAATTACGAGTCCTGCGCGCTATCCACCAGGCTTTCGTGGCCCCAGTTGGAACCCACTGTCAGGTTCCAAAATTATTTTCATTAATTGTAAACTAATTCTCGGTATCTTCGTATCACTTTGTAAGTACATCATGCTTAAAATATTTAACAAAGCCGGGTTGTTTGCACGATTAGCACTTTTTAATAATAATAGCGAAAGGATTCGTTTAAAATTAGTTTGGCAGCGTACGTTTGGCACCATGTTTCACAATGTTCAGTAATTCAGTAAGTCTCATCGAGCGACCAAATTGGTCCTTAATCGGCACATACTTATGCAGCATATCTGTAATTGTATCCACCGACTGCTGGTTGTAGTCTGGGTGTTTCATAAACTCATTCCGAGTGTTAACGAGCATATTTATTAAAGCTCTTTCGTGCGTCTTTAATTTCTTTAGTTGCTCTTCAGTCATGAAATTTGGAATATTAATGGGTTTATCAATCAGCATACTATTCTTCTCATCGGCCAGAACACCAGAATCGATTTCGCGTTGAAGTTTGGTCCCTTCATTTTTCATTCTCATGTAGTTGAGAATCTGGAAAGAGTCAGCGCCCTTCATAACCTCAGTAGGAATGTTGGGGAGCAAGAGCTGCAATTGCGGCTGGAATGTTTCCTTGAATTCAGCATGTAACTTGAAAAAAGAGTTTGGGTCTTCAGTTAATTCAATTTCCCGTTTAACAAACCTGCCTTTTCTTTTTTCGGTTTTCGTGGCCTCATTAGGTACTATCGTTGAAAACAGCAAATATACAATTGTAAACACTGACAGGACAGTGAATATTGTTGAGCTCCTGATTGCCATTGTTGAATTTGGATGTCACAACTTCGCTCTAGAGGTTTCGTCGGTTGTACTGGATGATAATTGAACGCTACCTTTCTTTTATGTGGACTGAGGTGAGGTGGCGAGCAGTTGCCAAAACTATTTAAATTTATCTGGTTAGTAATTTCCTTAGCATTTAGCTGGATATGAAAATGTTCAGAAATCTTGCAAAATTGTTGGTGCAAAAACCTTATAAGATCATATGAATAAAGGTAACTGAAGATGGCCTGTTGGCCCATACGAGGCAGCTCCTATTTATAACCACCCAAACTCATTCTAACCTACGTGTCTAAACTACACTTGAAGCAATCAAGGGATAATACTTCTATTACGTTACGCGGTAATTTGTTCAACAAATAAACAACAATGCATTAACAGTATTTACCCAGGTCTTTGCCAAACCTAAACTTATACAATTTATACCAATTGTTTCGTGTTCTGTCTTGTGTTGATGTTTTTATTACCTTATTGATATCGCATTTGTTATCAACGTCGATGAGGTAAGAGGTATACAAGTGATGAACGGACATCACATATCATAACATAATTATGATATGAACAAATCCACAAAGGCCGTAATGAGGGTTCGAACCTACGCACGGGATGTTCCCAGAAAAGAACATAAGAATAAAGGTAACTGCAGAAAGCCTATACGAAGCAGTTCCTATTCATAGCCACCCAGTTATAACATAATAAAAATCATAATTATAAAGGTAACTGCAGAAGGCCTATTGGCCCATAAAAGGCAGCTTCTATTTATAATCCCCCAATCCCACTCATATTCATGTCCAACCCACGCTTGAACCAATCGAGGGATCCCACCTCCACTACGTTATGCGGTAATTGGTTCCACAACTCAACAAACCGGTTACCATAACAGTATTTACCCAGGTCTTTCCTAAATCTAAACATATACAATTTATGCTCATTGTTTCGTGTTCTGTCTTATGCTGATACCTTTAATACCCAACTAATATCCCTTTTGTTATATCTATTCATCCACTTGTAAAAACCTGTATCATAAGAACAAAGGCAACTGCAGAAGGCCTATTGGCCCATCCGAGGCAGCTCCTATTTAGAACCACCCAATCCCACTTAAATACATGTCCAACCCACGCTTGAAACAGAACGCAGAGCTGCATATGGCCGTTCAAAGGACTGCCAGCTTCTTCCTGGCGCTTTCCCGGATGCTAAACCCATTCAGCTAAAACCTCCAGTAAAGGTTACCAGACCCCTCTATTACCGTCCTATTGGTAATGAACCTGTTAATGAATATGCAGGTGCACTTCTTCCTGATAACTACTCAAATGCTGAAGCCTACGTTTCTGCCAAAGATCTCTACTCAGGTCGTCGTAATACAGTAGACCTATTGGCCCATCCGAGGCAGCTCCTATTTAGAACCACCCAATCCCACTTAAATACATGTCCAACCCACGCTTGAAACAATCGAGGGGACCCCACCTCAACCACGTTACGCGGTAATTGGTTCCACAAATCAACAACCCTGTTACTGAATCAGTATTTACCCAAGTCTTTCCTAAATCAAAATTTATCCAATTTATACCCATTGTTTCGTGTTCTGACTTGTGTTGATACTTTTAATACCTTATCAATATCCCCTATGTTGTGTACATTCATCCACTTGTAAACCTCTATTATGTCACCCCTAACTCTTCGCCTTTCCAGTGAATGCACGTTAAGCTTTGTTAATCTTTCTTTATCCATTCTATAATACAGCGACCAAAACTGAACTGTATAATCTAAATGGGGCCTAACCAGAGCAATATAGCTGAAGAACAACAACAGGTCTCTTCTTAATCATTGTTCGATTAATAAATCCCAGTGTCCTATTTCTCTTATTACGAACATTCATGCATATATCCTTTGGTTTTAAATTCTTACTAATCATAACTCCCAGATCTCTCTCGCAATCTCAACACCAGCTAGCTCGAATCTTGTAATTCTATCATCATTACCTAGCCTCAGAACTTTACATTTATCAGCATTATACTGCATCTGCCAATCTTTTGACCATTTCAAAACCCTATTTAGATCAACTTGAATGATAGTGAGTTGTCTTCCTTGTTAATTTTCCAACCGATTTTTGTATCCGCGGCAAATTTGCAGATGTTGCAACTCAAACCTGAATCTAAATCATTTATATATATTATAATTAAAAGAGGTCCCAGGACAGAGCACTGAGGCGCTCCACTAACAACATTATCCCACTCTGACTTAACCCCATTTATACTAACTCTCTGTTTCCTTTGGAATAGCCATGCTCTAATCCAACTTAATATAGCACCCCAAATACTCTCTATTTCGTTAATCAGTGCCCAATCTATTTTTTTATTCAGTGCACCCCCAATACCTCCCGATGACTGCACCAGTGCTGATGTTGGTGGAGGCGTTTATGTTGAGGATGATCGGAGCTACCAAGGTGCTTGTTGCGTTGTGCTGTAGATAGAGGAACGGTGATTAGAACAGAGGTGTGTGTTGTAGGGAGACTTGCCGCACCTTATCTATTTGCCTGTTAACACACGCTTTTATTGACTCATTCCTACAGCTCAATCATCTAAGGGTTTCAATCCACACAAACAGTTCCAAGGACAGATTTCATGGCATATGCAATGGCATTCATATATAAATGAACCCCGACCCGAGCTTAAATTTGTATTTTTTCATGTCTATTAAGTTTTCGAGCTTATTAATGAATTACACTGCATCCAATTTGCCATATTGTAGGAACAAATAATAAACTGGAAGAATATTAAGTTTTATTTAATATATATAACCAAAGAACACTTTACAAAATAATTAAGGACAAATAACTTTAATGCAATTTGAAGAACATAAGAAACATAACATAGTAATTGCAAATACATGATTCTTGAGGTTATCTTGAGATGATTTCGGGGCTTTTTAGTGTCCCCGCGGCCCGGTCCTCGACCAGGCCTCCACCCCCAGGAAGCAGCCCGTGACAGCTGACTAACTCCTGAGTACCTATTTACTGCTAGGTAACAGGGGCATTCAGGGTGAAAGAAACTTTGCCCATTTGTTTCTGCCTCGTGCGGGAATCGAACCCGAGCCACAGAATTACGAGTCCTGCGCGCTATCCACCAGGCTTTCGTGGCCCCAGTTGGAACCCACTGTCAGGTTCCAAAATTATTTTCATTAATTGTAAACTAATTCTCGGTATCTTCGTATCACTTTGTAAGTACATCATGCTTAAAATATTTAACAAAGCCGGGTTGTTTGCACGATTAGCACTTTTTAATAATAATAGCGAAAGGATTCGTTTAAAATTAGTTTGGCAGCGTACGTTTGGCACCATGTTTCACAATGTTCAGTAATTCAGTAAGTCTCATCGAGCGACCAAATTGGTCCTTAATCGGCACATACTTATGCAGCATATCTGTAATTGTATCCACCGACTGCTGGTTGTAGTCTGGGTGTTTCATAAACTCATTCCGAGTGTTAACGAGCATATTTATTAAAGCTCTTTCGTGCGTCTTTAATTTCTTTAGTTGCTCTTCAGTCATGAAATTTGGAATATTAATGGGTTTATCAATCAGCATACTATTCTTCTCATCGGCCAGAACACCAGAATCGATTTCGCGTTGAAGTTTGGTCCCTTCATTTTTCATTCTCATGTAGTTGAGAATCTGGAAAGAGTCAGCGCCCTTCATAACCTCAGTAGGAATGTTGGGGAGCAAGAGCTGCAATTGCGGCTGGAATGTTTCCTTGAATTCAGCATGTAACTTGAAAAAAAGTTTGGGTCTTCAGTTAATTCAATTTCCCGTTTAACAAACCTGCCTTTTCTTTTTTCGGTTTTCGTGGCCTCATTAGGTACTATCGTTGAAAACAGCAAATATACAATTGTAAACACTGACAGGACAGTGAATATTGTTGAGCTCCTGATTGCCATTGTTGAATTTTGGATGTCACAACTTCGCTCTAGAGGTTTCGTCGGTTGTACTGGATGATAATTGAACGCTACCTTTCTTTTATGTGGACTGAGGTGAGGTGGCGAGCAGTTGCCAAAACTATTTAAATTTATCTGGTTAGTAATTTCCTTAGCATTTAGCTGGATATGAAAATGTTCAGAAATCTTGCAAAATTGTTGGTGCAAAAACCTTATAAGATCATATGAATAAAGGTAACTGAAGATGGCCTGTTGGCCCATACGAGGCAGCTCCTATTTATAACCACCCAAACTCATTCTAACCTACGTGTCTAAACTACACTTGAAGCAATCAAGGGATAATACTTCTATTACGTTACGCGGTAATTTGTTCAACAAATAAACAACAATGCATTAACAGTATTTACCCAGGTCTTTGCCAAACCTAAACTTATACAATTTATACCAATTGTTTCGTGTTCTGTCTTGTGTTGATGTTTTTATTACCTTATTGATATCGCATTTGTTATCAACGTCGATGAGGTAAGAGGTATACAAGTGATGAACGGACATACATAATTATGATATGAACAAATCCACAAAGGCCGTAATGAGGGTTCGAACCTACGCACGGGATGTTCCCAGAAAAGAACATAAGAATAAAGGTAACTGCAGAAAGCCTATACGAAGCAGTTCCTATTCATAGCCACCCAGTTATAACATAATAAAAATCATAATTATAAAGGTAACTGCAGAAGGCCTATTGGCCCATAAAAGGCAGCTTCTATTTATAATCCCCCAATCCCACTCATATTCATGTCCAACCCACGCTTGAACCAATCGAGGGATCCCACCTCCACTACGTTATGCGGTAATTGGTTCCACAACTCAACAAACCGGTTACCATAACAGTATTTACCCAGGTCTTTCCTAAATCTAAACATATACAATTTATGCTCATTGTTTCGTGTTCTGTCTTATGCTGATACCTTTAATACCCAACTAATATCCCTTTTGTTATATCTATTCATCCACTTGTAAAAACCTGTATCATAAGAACAAGGCAAATGCAGAAGGCCTATGGCCCATCGAGGCAGCTCCTATTTAGAACCACCCAATCCCACTTAAATACATGTCCAACCCACGCTTGAAACAATCGAGGGGACCCCCACCTCAACCACGTTACGCCGGTAATTGGTTCCACAAATCAACAACCCTTGTTACTGAATCAGTATTTACCCAAGTCTTTCCTAATCAAAATTTATCCAATTTATACCCATGTTTCGTGTTCTGACTTGTGTTGATCACTTTTAATACCCTTATCAATATCCCCTATGTTGTGTACATATCATCCACTTGTAAACCTCTATTATGTCACCCCTAACTCTTCGCCTTTCCAGTGAATGCACGTTAAGCTTTGTTAATCTTTCTTTATCCATTCTATAATACAGCGACCAAAACTGAACTGCATAATCTAAATGGGGCCTAACCAGAGCAATATAGCTGAAGAACAACAACAGGTCTCTTCTTAATCATTGTTCGATTAATAAATCCCAGTGTTCCTATTTCTCTTATTACGAACATTCATGCATATATCCTTTGGTTTTAAATTCTTACTAATTCATAACTCCAGATCTCTCTCGCAATCTCAACACCCAGCTAGCTCGAATCTTGTAATTCTATCATCATTACCTAGCCTCAGAACTTACATTTATCAGCATTATACTGCATCTGCCAATCTTTTGACCATTTCAAAACCCTATTTAGATCAACTTGAATGATAGTGAGTTGTCTTCCTTGTTAATTTCCAACCGATTTTTGTTATCCGCGGCAAATTTGCAGATGTTGCAACTCAAACCTGAATCTAAATCATTTATATATATTATAATTAAAAGAGGTCCCAGGACAGAGCACTGAGGCGCTCCACTAACAACATTATCCCACTCTGACTTAACCCCATTTATACTAACTCTCTGTTTCCTTTGGAATAGCCATGCTCTAATCCAACTTAATATAGCACCCCAAATACTCTCTATTTCGTTAATCAGTGCCCAATCTATTTTTTTATTCAGTGCACCCCCAATACCTCCCGATGACTGCACCAGTGCTGATGTTGGTGGAGGCGTTTATGTTGAGGATGATCGGAGCTACCAAGGTGCTTGTTGCGTTGTGCTGTAGATAGAGGAACGGTGATTAGAACAGAGGTGTGTGTTGTAGGGAGACTTGCCGCACCTTATCTATTTGCCTGTTAACACACGCTTTTATTGACTCATTCCTACAGCTCAATCATCTAAGGGTTTCAATCCACACAAACAGTTCCAAGGACAGATTTCATGGCATATGCAATGGCATTCATATATAAATGAACCCCGACCCGAGCTTAAATTTGTATTTTTTCATGTCTATTAAGTTTTCGAGCTTATTAATGAATTACACTGCATCCAATTTGCCATATTGTAGGAACAAATAATAAACTGGAAGAATATTAAGTTTTATTTAATATATATAACCAAAGAACACTTTACAAAATAATTAAGGACAAATAACTTTAATGCAATTTGAAGAACATAAGAAACATAACATAGTAATTGCAAATACATGATTCTTGAGGTTATCTTGAGATGATTTCGGGGCTTTTTAGTGTCCCCGCGGCCCGGTCCTCGACCAGGCCTCCACCCCCAGGAAGCAGCCCGTGACAGCTGACTAACTCCTGAGTACCTATTTACTGCTAGGTAACAGGGGCATTCAGGGTGAAAGAAACTTTGCCCATTTGTTTCTGCCTCGTGCGGGAATCGAACCCGAGCCACAGAATTACGAGTCCTGCGCGCTATCCACCAGGCTTTCGTGGCCCCAGTTGGAACCCACTGTCAGGTTCCAAAATTATTTTCATTAATTGTAAACTAATTCTCGGTATCTTCGTATCACTTTGTAAGTACATCATGCTTAAAATATTTAACAAAGCCGGGTTGTTTGCACGATTAGCACTTTTTAATAATAATAGCGAAAGGATTCGTTTAAAATTAGTTTGGCAGCGTACGTTTGGCACCATGTTTCACAATGTTCAGTAATTCAGTAAGTCTCATCGAGCGACCAAATTGGTCCTTAATCGGCACATACTTATGCAGCATATCTGTAATTGTATCCACCGACTGCTGGTTGTAGTCTGGGTGTTTCATAAACTCATTCCGAGTGTTAACGAGCATATTTATTAAAGCTCTTTCGTGCGTCTTTAATTTCTTTAGTTGCTCTTCAGTCATGAAATTTGGAATATTAATGGGTTTATCAATCAGCATACTATTCTTCTCATCGGCCAGAACACCAGAATCGATTTCGCGTTGAAGTTTGGTCCCTTCATTTTTCATTCTCATGTAGTTGAGAATCTGGAAAGAGTCAGCGCCCTTCATAACCTCAGTAGGAATGTTGGGGAGCAAGAGCTGCAATTGCGGCTGGAATGTTTCCTTGAATTCAGCATGTAACTTGAAAAAAGAGTTTGGGTCTTCAGTTAATTCAATTTCCCGTTTAACAAACCTGCCTTTTCTTTTTTCGGTTTTCGTGGCCTCATTAGGTACTATCGTTGAAAACAGCAAATATACAATTGTAAACACTGACAGGACAGTGAATATTGTTGAGCTCCTGATTGCCATTGTTGAATTTTGGATGTCACAACTTCGCTCTAGAGGTTTCGTCGGTTGTACTGGATGATAATTGAACGCTACCTTTCTTTTATGTGGACTGAGGTGAGGTGGCGAGCAGTTGCCAAAACTATTTAAATTTATCTGGTTAGTAATTTCCTTAGCATTTAGCTGGATATGAAAATGTTCAGAAATCTTGCAAAATTGTTGGTGCAAAAACCTTATAAGATCATATGAATAAAGGTAACTGAAGATGGCCTGTTGGCCCATACGAGGCAGCTCCTATTTATAACCACCCAAACTCATTCTAACCTACGTGTCTAAACTACACTTGAAGCAATCAAGGGATAATACTTCTATTACGTTACGCGGTAATTTGTTCAACAAATAAACAACAATGCATTAACAGTATTTACCCAGGTCTTTGCCAAACCTAAACTTATACAATTTATACCAATTGTTTCGTGTTCTGTCTTGTGTTGATGTTTTTATTACCTTATTGATATCGCATTTGTTATCAACGTCGATGAGGTAAGAGGTATACAAGTGATGAACGGACATCACACATAATTATGATATGAACAAATCCACAAAGGCCGTAATGAGGGTTCGAACCTACGCACGGGATGTTCCCAGAAAAGAACATAAGAATAAAGGTAACTGCAGAAAGCCTATACGAAGCAGTTCCTATTCATAGCCACCCAGTTATAACATAATAAAAATCATAATTATAAAGGTAACTGCAGAAGGCCTATTGGCCCATAAAAGGCAGCTTCTATTTATAATCCCCCAATCCCACTCATATTCATGTCCAACCCACGCTTGAACCAATCGAGGGATCCCACCTCCACTACGTTATGCGGTAATTGGTTCCACAACTCAACAAACCGGTTACCATAACAGTATTTACCCAGGTCTTTCCTAAATCTAAACATATACAATTTATGCTCATTGTTTCGTGTTCTGTCTTATGCTGATACCTTTAATACCCAACTAATATCCCTTTTGTTATATCTATTCATCCACTTGTAAAAACCTGTATCATAAGAACAAAGGCAACTGCAGAAGGCCTATTGGCCCATCCGAGGCAGCTCCTATTTAGAACCACCCAATCCCACTTAAATACATGTCCAACCCACGCTTGAAACAATCGAGGGGACCCCACCTCAACCACGTTACGCGGTAATTGGTTCCACAAATCAACAACCCTGTTACGGAATCAGTATTTACCCAAGTCTTTCCTAAATCAAAATTTATCCAATTTATACCCATTGTTTCGTGTTCTGACTTGTGTTGATACTTTTAATACCTTATCAATATCCCCTATGTTGTGTACATTCATCCACTTGTAAACCTCTATTATGTCACCCCTAACTCTTCGCCTTTCCAGTGAATGCACGTTAAGCTTTGTTAATCATTCTTTATCCATTCTATAATACAGCGACCAAAACTGAACTGTATAATCTAAATGGGGCCTAACCAGAGCAATATAGCTGAAGAACAACAACAGGTCTCTTCTTAATCATTGTTCGATTAATAAATCCCAGTGTCCTATTTCTCTTATTACGAACATTCATGCATATATCCTTTGGTTTTAAATTCTTACTAATCATAACTCCCAGATCTCTCTCGCAATCTCAACACCAGCTAGCTCGAATCTTGTAATTCTATCATCATTACCTAGCCTCAGAACTTTACATTTATCAGCATTATACTGCATCTGCCAATCTTTTGACCATTTCAAAACCCTATTTAGATCAACTTGAATGATAGTGAGTTGTCTTCCTTGTTAATTTTCCAACCGATTTTTGTATCCGCGGCAAATTTGCAGATGTTGCAACTCAAACCTGAATCTAAATCATTTATATATATTATAATTAAAAGAGGTCCCAGGACAGAGCACTGAGGCGCTCCACTAACAACATTATCCCACTCTGACTTAACCCCATTTATACTAACTCTCTGTTTCCTTTGGAATAGCCATGCTCTAATCCAACTTAATATAGCACCCCAAATACTCTCTATTTCGTTAATCAGTGCCCAATCTATTTTTTTATTCAGTGCACCCCCAATACCTCCCGATGACTGCACCAGTGCTGATGTTGGTGGAGGCGTTTATGTTGAGGATGATCGGAGCTACCAAGGTGCTTGTTGCGTTGTGCTGTAGATAGAGGAACGGTGATTAGAACAGAGGTGTGTGTTGTAGGGAGACTTGCCGCACCTTATCTATTTGCCTGTTAACACACGCTTTATTGACTCATTCCTACAGCTCAATCATCTAAGGGTTTCAATCCACACAAACAGTTCCAAGGACAGATTTCATGGCATATGCAATGGCATTCATATATAAATGAACCCCGACCCGAGCTTAAATTTGTATTTTTTCATGTCTATTAAGTTTTCGAGCTTATTAATGAATTACACTGCATCCAATTTGCCATATTGTAGGAACAAATAATAAACTGGAAGAATATTAAGTTTTATTTATATATATAACCAAAGAACACTTTACAAAATAATTAAGGACAAATAACTTTAATGCAATTTGAAGAACATAAGAAACATAACATAGTAATTGCAAATACATGATTCTTGAGGTTATCTTGAGATGATTTCGGGGCTTTTTAGTGTCCCCGCGGCCCGGTCCTCGACCAGGCCTCCACCCCCAGGAAGCAGCCCGTGACAGCTGACTAACTCCTGAGTACCTATTTACTGCTAGGTAACAGGGCATTCAGGGTGAAAGAAACTTTGCCCATTTGTTTCTGCCTCGTGCGGGAATCGAACCCGAGCCACAGAATTACGAGTCCTGCGCGCTATCCACCAGGCTTTCGTGGCCCCAGTTGGAACCACTGTCA
>NW_027190569.1:0-33272 GCF_040958095.1 Procambarus clarkii
ACTTACTGTCAACCACAACTCTCACTGTCAACCACCACTCTCACTGTCAACCACAACTCTCACTGTCAACCTTAGCTCTCACTGTCAACCACAGTTCTCACTG
This sequence comes from Procambarus clarkii, assembly GCF_040958095.1. NCBI lineage: Eukaryota > Metazoa > Arthropoda > Malacostraca > Decapoda > Cambaridae > Procambarus > Procambarus clarkii. The sequence continues at coordinate 104 of NW_027190569.1, forward strand.
TCAACCACAACTCTCACTGTCAACCACAACTCTCACTGTCAACCACAACTCTCACTGTCAACCACAACTCTCACTGTCAACCACAACCCTCACTGTCAACCACAACTCTCACTGTCAACCACAACTCTCACTGTCAACCACAACTCTCACTGTCAACCTTAGCTCTCATTGTCAACCACAACTCTCACTGTCAACCACAACTCTCACTGTCCACCTTAGCTCTCACCGTCAACCACAACTCTCACTGTCAACCACAACTCTCACTGTCAACCTTAGCTCTCACTGTCAACCACAACTCTCACTGTCAACCACAGCTCTCACTGTCAACCACAACTCTCATCATCAACAACAGCTCTCAATGTCAACCACAACTCTCGCTGTCAACCACAACTCTCATCGTCAACCAAAACTCTCACTGTCAACCACAACTCTCACTGTCAACCACAACTCTCACTGTCAATTACAACTCTCACTGTCAACCACAACTCTCACTGTCAACCACAACTCTCACTGCCAACCTTAGCTCTCACTGTCAACCACAGCTCTTACTGTCAACCACAACTCTCACTGTCAACCACAACTCTCAATGTAAACCACAACTCTCACTGTCAACCACAACTCTCACTGTCAACCACAACTGTCACTGTCAACCACAACTCTCACTGTCAACCACAACTCTCACTATCAACCACAACTCTCACTGTCAACCACAACTCTCACAGTCAACCACAACTCTCACTGTCAACCACAACTCTCACTGTCAATCACAACTCTCACTGTCAACCACAACTCGCACTGTCAACCACAATTCTCACTGTCAACCACAACTCTCACTGTTAACCTTAGCTTTCAGTGTCAACCACAACTCTCACTGTCAACCACAACTCTCACTGTCAACTACAACTCTCACTGTCAACTACAACTCTCACTGTCAACCACAACTCTCACTGTCAACCACAACTCTCACTGTCAACCACAACTCTCACTGTCAACCACAACTCTCACTGTCAACCACAACTCTCACTGTCAACCACAACTCTCACTGTCAACCAAAACTCTCATTCAACCACAACTCTCACTGTCAACCTTAGCTTTCACTGTCAACCACAACTCTCACTGTCAACCACAACTCTCACTGTCAACCACATCTCTCACTGTCAACCACAACTCTCACTGTCAACCACAACTCTCACTGTCAACCACAACTCTCACTGTCAACCACAACTCTCACTGTCAACCACAACTCTCACTGTCAACCACAACTCTCACTGTCAACCACAACTCTCACTGTCAACCACAACTCTCATTGTCAACCACAACTCTCACTGTCAACCTTAGCTCTCACTGTCAACCACAGCTCTCACTGTCAACCACAACTCTCACTGTCAATCACAACTCTCACTGTCAACCACAACTCTCACTGTCAACCACAACTCTCAATGTCAACCACAACTCTCACTGTCAACCACAACTCTCACTGTCAACCACAACTCTCACTGTCAACCTTAGCTCTCACTGTCAACCACAGGTCTCACTGTCAACCACAACTCTCACTGTCAACCACAACTCTCACTGTCAACCACAACTCTCACTGTCAACCACAACTCTCACTGTCAACCACAACTCTCACTGTCAACCACAACTCTCACTGTCAACCACAACACTTACTGTCAACCACAACTCTCACTGTCAACCACAACTCTCATCATCAACAACAGCTCTCAATGTCAACCACAACTCTCGCTGTCAACCACAACTCTCATCGTCAACCAAAACTCTCACTGTCAACCACAACTCTCACTGTCAACCACAACTCTCACTGTCAATTACAACTCTCACTGTCAACCACAACTCTCACTGTCAACCACAACTCTCACTGCCAACCTTAGCTCTCACTGTCAACCACAGCTCTTACTGTCAACCACAACTCTCACTGTCAACCACAACTCTCAATGTAAACCACAACTCTCACTGTCAACCACAACTCTCACTGTCAACCACAACTGTCACTGTCAACCACAACTCTCACTGTCAACCACAACTCTCACTATCAACCACAACTCTCACTGTCAACCACAACTCTCACAGTCAACCACAACTCTCACTGTCAACCACAACTCTCACTGTCAATCACAACTCTCACTGTCAACCACAACTCGCACTGTCAACCACAATTCTCACTGTCAACCACAACTCTCACTGTTAACCTTAGCTTTCAGTGTCAACCACAACTCTCACTGTCAACCACAACTCTCACTGTCAACTACAACTCTCACTGTCAACTACAACTCTCACTGTCAACCACAACTCTCACTGTCAACCACAACTCTCACTGTCAACCACAACTCTCACTGTCAACCACAACTCTCACTGTCAACCACAACTCTCACTGTCAACCACAACTCTCACTGTCAACCAAAACTCTCATTCAACCACAACTCTCACTGTCAACCTTAGCTTTCACTGTCAACCACAACTCTCACTGTCAACCACAACTCTCACTGTCAGCCACATCTCTCACTGTCAACCACAACTCTCACTGTCAACCACAACTCTCACTGTCAACCACAACTCTCACTGTCAACCACAACTCTCACTGTCAACCACAACTCTCACTGTCAACCACAACTCTCACTGTCAACCACAACTCTCACTGTCAACCACAACTCTCATTGTCAACCACAACTCTCACTGTCAACCTTAGCTCTCACTGTCAACCACAGCTCTCACTGTCAACCACAACTCTCACTGTCAATCACAACTCTCACTGTCAACCACAACTCTCACTGTCAACCACAACTCTCAATGTCAACCACAACTCTCACTGTCAACCACAACTCTCACTGTCAACCACAACTCTCACTGTCAACCTTAGCTCTCACTGTCAACCACAGGTCTCACTGTCAACCACAACTCTCACTGTCAACCACAACTCTCACTGTCAACCACAACTCTCACTGTCAACCACAACTCTCACTGTCAACCACAACTCTCACTGTCAACCACAACTCTCACTGTCAACCACAACACTTACTGTCAACCACAACTCTCACTGTCAACCACAACTCTCACTGTCAACATTAGCTCTCACTGTCAACCACAACTCTCACTGTCAACCACAACTCTCACTGTCAACCTCAATTCTCACTGTCAACCAAAACTCTCACTGTCAACCACAACTCTCACTGTCAACCACAACTCTCACTGTCAACCACAACTCTCACTGTCAACCACAACTCTCACTGTCAACCACAACTCTCACTGTCAACCACAACTCTCACAGTCAACCACAACTCTCACTGTCAACCACAACTCTCACTGTCAACCACAACTCTCATGTCAACCACATCTCTCACTGTCAACTACAAATCTCACTGTCAACCACAACTCTCACTGTCAACCTTAGCTCTCACTGTCAACGACAGCTCTCACTGTCAACCACAACTCTCACTGTCAACCACAACTCTCACTGTCAACCTTAGCTCTCACTGTCAACCACAACTCTCACTGTCAACCACAACTCTCACTGTCAACCACAACTCTCACTGTCAACCACAATTCTCACTGTCAACCACAACTCTCACTGTCAACCACAACTCTCACTGTCAACCACAACTCTCATTCAACCACAATTCTCACTGTCAACCTTAGCTTTCACTGTCAACCACAACTCTCACTGTCAACCACAACTCTCACTCTCAACCACAACTCTCACTGTCAACCACAACTCTCACTGTCAACCACAACTCACTTTCAACCACAACTCTCACTGTCAACCACAACTCTCACTGTCAACCACAACTCTCACTGTCAACCACAACTCTCACTGTCAACCTTAGCTTTCACTGTCAACCACAACTCTCACTGTCAACCACAACTCTCACTGTCAACCACAACTCTCACTGTCAACCACAACTCTCACCGTCAACCTTAGCTTTCACTGTCAACCATAACTCTCACTGTCAACCACAACTCTCACTGTCAACCACAACTCTCACTGTCAACCACAACTCTCACTGTCAACCACAACTCTCACTGTCAACCTTAGATTTCACTGTCAACCACAACTCTCACTCTCAACCACAACTCTCACTGTCAACCACAACTCTCACTGTTAACCACAGCTCTCACCGTCAACCACAACTCTCACTGTCAACCACAACTCTCACTGTCAACCACAACTCTCACTGTCAACCTTAGCTCTCATTGTCAACCACAACTCTCACTGTCAACCACAACTCTCACTGTCCACCTTAGCTCTCACCGTCAACCACAACTCTCACTGTCAACCACAACTCTCACTGTCAACCTTAGCTCTCACTGTCAACCACAACTCTCACTGTCAACCACAGCTCTCACTGTCAACCACAACTCTCATCATCAACAACAGCTCTCAATGTCAACCACAACTCTCGCTGTCAACCACAACTCTCACCGTCAACCAAAACTCTCACTGTCAACCACAACTCTCACTGTCAACCACAACTCTCACTGTCAATTACAACTCTCACTGTCAACCACAACTCTCACTGTCAACCACAACTCTCACTGCCAACCTTAGCTCTCACTGTCAACCACAGCTCTTACTGTCAACCACAACTCTCACTGTCAACCACAACTCTCAATGTAAACCACAACTCTCACTGTCAACCACAACTCTCACTGTCAACCACAACTGTCACTGTCAACCACAACTCTCACTGTCAACCACAACTCTCACTATCAACCACAACTCTCACTGTCAACCACAACTCTCACAGTCAACCACAACTCTCACTGTCAACCACAACTCTCACTGTCAATCACAACTCTCACTGTCAACCACAACTCGCACTGTCAACCACAATTCTCACTGTCAACCACAACTCTCACTGTTAACCTTAGCTTTCAGTGTCAACCACAACTCTCACTGTCAACCACAACTCTCACTGTCAACTACAACTCTCACTGTCAACTACAACTCTCACTGTCAACCACAACTCTCACTGTCAACCACAACTCTCACTGTCAACCACAACTCTCACTGTCAACCACAACTCTCACTGTCAACCACAACTCTCACTGTCAACCACAACTCTCACTGTCAACCAAAACTCTCATTCAACCACAACTCTCACTGTCAACCTTAGCTTTCACTGTCAACCACAACTCTCACTGTCAACCACAACTCTCACTGTCAACCACATCTCTCACTGTCAACCACAACTCTCACTGTCAACCACAACTCTCACTGTCAACCACAACTCTCACTGTCAACCACAACTCTCACTGTCAACCACAACTCTCACTGTCAACCACAACTCTCACTGTCAACCACAACTCTCACTGTCAACCACAACTCTCATTGTCAACCACAACTCTCACTGTCAACCTTAGCTCTCACTGTCAACCACAGCTCTCACTGTCAACCACAACTCTCACTGTCAATCACAACTCTCACTGTCAACCACAACTCTCACTGTCAACCACAACTCTCAATGTCAACCACAACTCTCACTGTCAACCACAACTCTCACTGTCAACCACAACTCTCACTGTCAACCTTAGCTCTCACTGTCAACCACAGGTCTCACTGTCAACCACAACTCTCACTGTCAACCACAACTCTCACTGTCAACCACAACTCTCACTGTCAACCACAACTCTCACTGTCAACCACAACTCTCACTGTCAACCACAACTCTCACTGTCAACCACAACACTTACTGTCAACCACAACTCTCACTGTCAACCACAACTCTCACTGTCAACATTAGCTCTCACTGTCAACCACAACTCTCACTGTCAACCACAACTCTCACTGTCAACCTCAATTCTCACTGTCAACCAAAACTCTCACTGTCAACCACAACTCTCACTGTCAACCACAACTCTCACTGTCAACCACAACTCTCACTGTCAACCACAACTCTCACTGTCAACCACAACTCTCACTGTCAACCACAACTCTCACAGTCAACCACAACTCTCACTGTCAACCACAACTCTCACTGTCAACCACAACTCTCATGTCAACCACATCTCTCACTGTCAACTACAAATCTCACTGTCAACCACAACTCTCACTGTCAACCTTAGCTCTCACTGTCAACGACAGCTCTCACTGTCAACCACAACTCTCACTGTCAACCACAACTCTCACTGTCAACCTTAGCTCTCACTGTCAACCACAACTCTCACTGTCAACCACAACTCTCACTGTCAACCACAACTCTCACTGTCAACCACAATTCTCACTGTCAACCACAACTCTCACTGTCAACCACAACTCTCACTGTCAACCACAACTCTCATTCAACCACAATTCTCACTGTCAACCTTAGCTTTCACTGTCAACCACAACTCTCACTGTCAACCACAACTCTCACTCTCAACCACAACTCTCACTGTCAACCACAACTCTCACTGTCAACCACAACTCACTTTCAACCACAACTCTCACTGTCAACCACAACTCTCACTGTCAACCACAACTCTCACTGTCAACCACAACTCTCACTGTCAACCTTAGCTTTCACTGTCAACCACAACTCTCACTGTCAACCACAACTCTCACTGTCAACCACAACTCTCACTGTCAACCACAACTCTCACCCTCAACCTTAGCTTTCACTGTCAACCATAACTCTCACTGTCAACCACAACTCTCACTGTCAACCACAACTCTCACTGTCAACCACAACTCTCACTGTCAACCACAACTCTCACTGTCAACCTTAGATTTCACTGTCAACCACAACTCTCACTCTCAACCACAACTCTCACTGTCAACCACAACTCTCACTGTTAACCACAGCTCTCACCGTCAACCACAACTCTCACTGTCAACCACAACTCTCACTGTCAACCACAACTCTTACTGTCAACCACAACTCTCACTGTCAACCACAACTGTCACTGTCAACCACAACTCTCACTGTCAACCACAACTCTCACTGTCAACCACAACTCTCACTGTCAACCACAACTCTCACTGTCAACCACAACTCTCACTGTCAACCACAACTCTCACTGTCAACCACAACTCTCACTGTCAACCACAACTCTCACTGTCAACCACAACTCTCACTGTCAACCACAACTCTCACTGTCAACCACAACTCTCCCTGTCAACCTTAGCTTTCACTGTCAACCACAACTCTCACTGTCAAACACAACTATCACTGTCAACCACAACTCTCACTGTCAACCACAACTCTCACTGTCAACCACAACTTTCACTGTCAACCACAACTCTCACTGTCAACCACAATTCTCACTGTCAACCACAACTCTCACTGTTAACCTTAGCTTTCAGTGTCAACCACAACTCTCACTGTCAACCACAACTCTCACTGTCAACCACAACTCTCACTGTCAACCACAACTCTCACTGTCAACCACAACTCACACTGTCAACCACAACTCTCACTGTCAACCACAACTTTCACTGTCAACCACAACTCTCACTGTCAACCACAACTCTCACTGTCAACCACAACTCTCACTGTCAACCAAAACTCTCACTGTCAACCAAAACTCTCATTCAACCACAACTCTCACTGTCAACCACAACTCTCACTGTCAACCACAACTCTCACTGTCAACCAAAACTCTCACTGTCAACCAAAACTCTCATTCAACCACAACTCTCACTGTCAACCTTAGCTTTCACTGTCGACCACAACTCTCACTGTCAACCACAACTCTCACTGCCAACCACATCTCTCACTGTCAACCACAACTCTCACTGTCAACCACAACTCTCACTGTCAACCACAACTCTCACTGTCAACCACAACTCTCACTGTCAACCACAACTCTCACTGTCAACCACAACTCTTACTGTCAACCACAACTCTCACTGTCAACCACAACACTCACTGTCAACCACAACTCTCACTGTCAACCACAACTCTCACTGTCAACCACAACTCTCACTGTCAACCACAACTCTCACTGTCAACCACAACTCTCATTGTCAACCACAACTCTCACTGTCAACCACAACTCTCACTGTCAACTACAACTCTCACTGTCAACCTCAACTCTCACCGTCAACCTTAGCTTTCACTGTCAACCATAACTCTCACTGTCAACCACAACTCTCACTGTCAACCACAACTCTCACTGTCAACCACAACTCTCACTGTCAACCACAACTCTCACTGTCAACCTTAGATTTCACTGTCAACCACAACTCTCACTCTCAACCACAACTCTCACTGTCAACCACAACTCTCACTGTCAACCTTAGCTCTCACTGTCAACCACAGGTCTCACTGTCAACCACAACTCTCACTGTCAACCACAACTCTCACTGTCAACCACAACTCTCACTGTCAACCACAACTCTCACTGTCAACCACAACTCTCACTGTCAACCACAACACTTACTGTCAACCACAACTCTCACTGTCAACCACAACACTTACTGTCAACCACAACTCTCACTGTCAACCACAACTCTCACTGTCAACCTTAGCTCTCACTGTCAACCACAACTCTCACTGTCAACCACAACTCTCACTGTCAACCTCAATTCTCACTGTCAACCACAACTCTCACTGTCAACCACAACTCTCACTGTCAACCACAACTTTCACTGTCAACCACAACTCTCACTGTCAACCACAACTCTCACTGTCAACCACAACTCTCACTGTCAACCACAACTCTCACTGCCAACCTTAGCTCTCACTGTCAACCACAGCTCTCACTGTCAACCACAACTCTCACTGTCAACCACAACTCTCAATGTCAACCTTAGCTCTCACTGTCAACCACAACTCTCACTGTCAACCACAGCTCTCACTGTCAACCACAACTCTCACTGTCAACCACAACTCTCACTGTCAACCACAACTCTCACCGTCAACCACAGCTCTCACTGTCAACCACAACTCTCATCATCAACCACAGCTCTCAATGTCAACCACAACTCTCGCTGTCAACCACAACTCTCACCGTCAACCAAAACTCTCACTGTCAACCACAACTCTCACTGTCAACCACAACTCTCACTGTCAACCACAACTCTCACTGTCAACCACAACTCTCACTGTCAACCACAACTCTCACTGCCAACCTTAGCTCTCACTGTCAACCACAGCTCTCACTGTCAACCACAACTCTCACTGTCAACCACAACTCTCAATGTCAACCTTAGCTCTCACTGTCAACCACAACTCTCACTGTCAACCACAGCTCTCACTGTCAACCACAACTCTCACTGTCAACCACAACTCTCACTGTCAACCTTAGCTCTCACCGTCAACCACAACTCTCACTGTCAACCACATCTCTCACTGTCAACCACAACTCTCACTGTCAACCACAACTCTCACTGTCAACCACAACTCTCACTGTCAAAAACAACTCTCACTGTAAACCTTAGCTCTCACTGTCAACCACAGCTCTCACTTTCAACCACAACTCTCACTGTCAACCACAACTCTCACTGTCAACCACAACTCTCACTGTCAACCACAACTCTCACTGTCAATCACAACTCTCACTGTCAACCACAACTCTCACTGTCAACCACAACTGTTACTGTCAACCACAACTCTCACTGTCAACCACCACTCTCACTGTCAACCACAACTCTCACTGTCAACCTTAGCTCTCACTGTCAACCACAGTTCTCACTGTCAACCACAACTCTCACTGTCAACCACAACTCTCACTGTCAACCACAACTCTCACTGTCAACCACAACTCTCACTGTCAACCACAACCCTCACTGTCAACCACAACTCTCACTGTCAACCACAACTCTCACTGTCAACCACAACTCTCACTGTCAACCTTAGCTCTCATTGTCAACCACAACTCTCACTGTCAACCACAACTCTCACTGTCCACCTTAGCTCTCACCGTCAACCACAACTCTCACTGTCAACCACAACTCTCACTGTCAACCTTAGCTCTCACTGTCAACCACAACTCTCACTGTCAACCACAGCTCTCACTGTCAACCACAACTCTCATCATCAACAACAGCTCTCAATGTCAACCACAACTCTCGCTGTCAACCACAACTCTCACCGTCAACCAAAACTCTCACTGTCAACCACAACTCTCACTGTCAACCACAACTCTCACTGTCAATTACAACTCTCACTGTCAACCACAACTCTCACTGTCAACCACAACTCTCACTGCCAACCTTAGCTCTCACTGTCAACCACAGCTCTCACTGTCAACCACAACTCTCACTGTCAACCACAACTCTCAATGGCAACGTTAGCTCTCACTGTCAACCACAACTCTCACTGTCAACCACAGCTCTCACTGTCAACCACAACTCTCACTGTCAACCACAACTCTCACTGTCAACCACAACTCTCACCGTCAACCACAGCTCTCACCGTCAACCACAACTCTCACTGTCAACCACAACTCTTACTGTCATCCACACCTCTCACTGTCAACCACAACTCTCACTGTCAACCACAACTCTCACTGTCAACCACAACTCTCACTGTCACCCACAACTCTCACTGTCAACCACAACTCTCACTGTCAACCACAACTCTCACTGGCAACCACAACTCTCACTGTCAACCACAACTCTCACTGTCAACCACAACTCTCACTATCAACCTTAGCTCTCACTGTCAACCACAGATCTCACTGTCAACCACAACTCTCACTGTCAACCACAACTCTCACTGTCAACCACAACTCTCACTGTCAACCACAACGCTCACTGTCAACCACAACTCTCACTGTCAACCACAACTCTCACAGTCAACCTTAGCTTTCACTGTCAACCACAGCTCTCACTGTCAACCACAACTCTCACTGTCAACCACAACTCTCACTGTCAACCAGAACTCTCACTGTCAACCACAACTCTTACTGTCAACCACAACTCTCACTGTCAACCACAACTCTCACTGTCAACCACAACTCTCACTGTCAACCACAACTCTCACTGTCAACCACAATTCTCACTGTCAACCACAACCCTCACCGTCAACCTTAGCTTTCACTGTCAACCACAACTCTCACTGTCAACCACAACTCTCACTGTCAACCACAACTCTCACTGTTAACCACAACTCTCACTGTCAACCACAACTCTCACTGTTAACCACAACTCTCACTGTCAACCACAATTCTCACTGTCAATCACAACTCTCACTGTCAACCTTAGCTTTCACTGTCAACCACAACTCTCACTGTCAACCTTAGCTTTCACTGTCAACCACAACTCTCACTGTCAACCCCAAATCTTACTGTCAACCACAACTCTCACTGTCAACCACAACTCTCAATGTAAACCACAACTCTCACTGTCAACCACAACTCTCACTGTCAACCACAACTGTCACTGTCAACCACAACTCTCACTGTCAACCACAACTCTCACTGTCAACCACAACTCTCACTGTTAACCACAACTCTCACTGTCAACCACAACTCTCACTGTTAACCACAACTCTCACTGTCAACCACAATTCTCACTGTCAACCACAACTCTCACTGTCAACCTTAGCTTTCACTGTCAACCACAACTCTCACTGTCAACCTTAGCTTTCACTGTCAACCACAACTCTCACTGTCAACCCCAAATCTTACTGTCAACCACAACTCTCACTGTCAACCACAACTCTCAATGTAAACCACAACTCTCACTGTCAACCACAACTCTCACTGTCAACCACAACTGTCACTGTCAACCACAACTCTCACTGTCAACCACAACTCTCACTGTCAACCACAACTCTCACCGTCAACCACAGCTCTCACTGTCAACCACAACTCTCATCATCAACCACAGCTCTCAATGTCAACCACAACTCTCGCTGTCAACCACAACTCTCACCGTCAACCAAAACTCTCACTGTCAACCACAACTCTCACTGTCAACCACAACTCTCACTGTCAACCACAACTCTCACTGTCAACCACAACTCTCACTGTCAACCACAACTCTCACTGCCAACCTTAGCTCTCACTGTCAACCACAGCTCTCACTGTCAACCACAACTCTCACTGTCAACCACAACTCTCAATGTCAACCTTAGCTCTCACTGTCAACCACAACTCTCACTGTCAACCACAGCTCTCACTGTCAACCACAACTCTCACTGTCAACCACAACTCTCACTGTCAACCTTAGCTCTCACCGTCAACCACAACTCTCACTGTCAACCACATCTCTCACTGTCAACCACAACTCTCACTGTCAACCACAACTCTCACTGTCAACCACAACTCTCACTGTCAAAAACAACTCTCACTGTAAACCTTAGCTCTCACTGTCAACCACAGCTCTCACTTTCAACCACAACTCTCACTGTCAACCACAACTCTCACTGTCAACCACAACTCTCACTGTCAACCACAACTCTCACTGTCAACCACAACTCTCACTGTCAACCACAACTCTCACTGTCAACCACAACTGTTACTGTCAACCACAACTCTCACTGTCAACCACCACTCTCACTGTCAACCACAACTCTCACTGTCAACCTTAGCTCTCACTGTCAACCACAGTTCTCACTGTCAACCACAACTCTCACTGTCAACCACAACTCTCACTGTCAACCACAACTCTCACTGTCAACCACAACTCTCACTGTCAACCACAACCCTCACTGTAAACCACAACTCTCACTGTCAACCACAACTCTCACTGTCAACCACAACTCTCACTGTCAACCTTAGCTCTCATTGTCAACCACAACTCTCACTGTCAACTACAACTCTCACTGTCCACCTTAGCTCTCACCGTCAACCACAACTCTCACTGTCAACCACAACTCTCACTGTCAACCTTAGCTCTCACTGTCAACCACAACTCTCACTGTCAACCACAGCTCTCACTGTCAACCACAACTCTCATCATCAACAACAGCTCTCAATGTCAACCACAACTCTCGCTGTCAACCACAACTCTCACCGTCAACCAAAACTCTCACTGTCAACCACAACTCTCACTGTCAACCACAACTCTCACTGTCAATTACAACTCTCACTGTCAACCACAACTCTCACTGTCAACCACAACTCTCACTGCCAACCTTAGCTCTCACTGTCAACCACAGCTCTCACTGTCAACCACAACTCTCACTGTCAACCACAACTCTCAATGGCAACCTTAGCTCTCACTGTCAACCACAACTCTCACTGTCAACCACAGCTCTCACTGTCAACCACAACTCTCACTGTCAACCACAACTCTCACTGTCAACCACAACTCTCACCGTCAACCACAGCTCTCACCGTCAACCACAACTCTCACTGTCAACCACAACTCTTACTGTCATCCACACCTCTCACTGTCAACCACAACTCTCACTGTCAACCACAACTCTCACTGTCAACCACAACTCTCACTGTCACCCACAACTCTCACTGTCAACCACAACTCTCACTGTCAACCACAACTCTCACTGGCAACCACAACTCTCACTGTCAACCACAACTCTCACTGTCAACCACAACTCTCACTATCAACCTTAGCTCTCACTGTCAACCACAGATCTCACTGTCAACCACAACTCTCACTGTCAACCACAACTCTCACTGTCAACCACAACTCTCACTGTCAACCACAACGCTCACTGTCAACCACAACTCTCACTGTCAACCACAACTCTCACTGTCAACCTTAGCTTTCACTGTCAACCACAGCTCTCACTGTCAACCACAACTCTCACTGTCAACCACAACTCTCACTGTCAACCAGAACTCTCACTGTCAACCACAACTCTTACTGTCAACCACAACTCTCACTGTCAACCACAACTCTCACTGTCAACCACAACTCTCACTGTCAACCACAACTCTCACTGTCAACCACAACTCTCACTGTCAACCACAACCCTCACCGTCAACCTTAGCTTTCACTGTCAACCACAACTCTCACTGTCAACCACAACTCTCACTGTCAACCACAACTCTCACTGTTAACCACAACTCTCACTGTCAACCACAACTCTCACTGTTAACCACAACTCTCACTGTCAACCACAATTCTCACTGTCAACCACAACTCTCACTGTCAACCTTAGCTTTCACTGTCAACCACAACTCTCACTGTCAACCTTAGCTTTCACTGTCAACCACAACTCTCACTGTCAACCCCAAATCTTACTGTCAACCACAACTCTCACTGTCAACCACAACTCTCAATGTAAACCACAACTCTCACTGTCAACCACAACTCTCACTGTCAACCACAACTGTCACTGTCAACCACAACTCTCACTGTCAACCACAACTCTCACTATCAACCACAACTCTCACTGTCAACCACAACTCTCACAGTCAACCACAACTCTCACTGTCAACCACAACTCTCACTGTCAACCACAACTCTCACTGTCAACCACAACTCGCACTGTCAACCACAATTCTCACTGTCAACCACAACTCTCACTGTTAACCTTAGCTTTCAGTGTCAACCACAACTCTCACTGTCAACCACAACTCTCACTGTCAACTACAACTCTCACTGTCAACTACAACTCTCACTGTCAACCACAACTCTCACTGTCAACCACAACTCTCACTGTCAACCACAACTCTCACTGTCAACCACAACTCTCACTGTCAACCACAACTCTCACTGTCAACCACAACTCTCACTGTCAACCAAAACTCTCATTCAACCACAACTCTCACTGTCAACCTTAGCTTTCACTGTCAACCACAACTCTCACTGTCAACCACAACTCTCACTGTCAACCACATCTCTCACTGTCAACCACAACTCTCACTGTCAACCACAACTCTCACTGTCAACCACAACTCTCACTGTCAACCACAACTCTCACTGTCAACCACAACTCTCACTGTCAACCACAACTCTCACTGTCAACCACAACTCTCACTGTCAACCACAACTCTCATTGTCAACCACAACTCTCACTGTCAACCTTAGCTCTCACTGTCAACCACAGCTCTCACTGTCAACCACAACTCTCACTGTCAATCACAACTCTCACTGTCAACCACAACTCTCACTGTCAACCACAACTCTCAATGTCAACCACAACTCTCACTGTCAACCACAACTCTCACTGTCAACCACAACTCTCACTGTCAACCTTAGCTCTCACTGTCAACCACAGGTCTCACTGTCAACCACAACTCTCACTGTCAACCACAACTCTCACTGTCAACCACAACTCTCACTGTCAACCACAACTCTCACTGTCAACCACAACTCTCACTGTCAACCACAACTCTCACTGTCAACCACAACACTTACTGTCAACCACAACTCTCACTGTCAACCACAACTCTCACTGTCAACATTAGCTCTCACTGTCAACCACAACTCTCACTGTCAACCACAACTCTCACTGTCAACCTCAATTCTCACTGTCAACCAAAACTCTCACTGTCAACCACAACTCTCACTGTCAACCACAACTCTCACTGTCAACCACAACTCTCACTGTCAACCACAACTCTCACTGTCAACCACAACTCTCACTGTCAACCACAACTCTCACAGTCAACCACAACTCTCACTGTCAACCACAACTCTCACTGTCAACCACAACTCTCATGTCAACCACATCTCTCACTGTCAACTACAAATCTCACTGTCAACCACAACTCTCACTGTCAACCTTAGCTCTCACTGTCAACGACAGCTCTCACTGTCAACCACAACTCTCACTGTCAACCACAACTCTCACTGTCAACCTTAGCTCTCACTGTCAACCACAACTCTCACTGTCAACCACAACTCTCACTGTCAACCACAACTCTCACTGTCAAGCACAATTCTCACTGTCAACCACAACTCTCACTGTCAACCACAACTCTCACTGTCAACCACAACTCTCATTCAACCACAATTCTCACTGTCAACCTTAGCTTTCACTGTCAACCACAACTCTCACTGTCAACCACAACTCTCACTGTCAACCACAACTCTCACTGTCAACCACAACTCTCACTGTCAACCACAACTCACTTTCAACCACAACTCTCACTGTCAACCACAACTCTCACTGTCAACCACAACTCTCACTGTCAACCACAACTCTCACTGTCAACCTTAGCTTTCACTGTCAACCACAACTCTCACTGTCAACCACAACTCTCACTGTCAACCACAACTCTCACTGTCAACCACAACTCTCACCGTCAACCTTAGCTTTCACTGTCAACCATAACTCTCACTGTCAACCACAACTCTCACTGTCAACCACAACTCTCACTGTCAACCACAACTCTCACTGTCAACCACAACTCTCACTGTCAACCTTAGATTTCACTGTCAACCACAACTCTCACTCTCAACCACAACTCTCACTGTCAACCACAACTCTCACTGTTAACCACAGCTCTCACCGTCAACCACAACTCTCACTGTCAACCACAACTCTCACTGTCAACCACAACTCTTACTGTCAACCACAACTCTCACTGTCAACCACAACTGTCACTGTCAACCACAACTCTCACTGTCAACCACAACTCTCACTGTCAACCACAACTCTCACTGTCAACCACAACTCTCACTGTCAACCACAACTCTCACTGTCAACCACAACTCTCACTGTCAACCACAACTCTCACTGTCAACCACAACTCTCACTGTCAACCACAACTCTCACTGTCAACCACAACTCTCCCTGTCAACCTTAGCTTTCACTGTCAACCACAACTCTCACTGTCAAACACAACTCTCACTGTCAACCACAACTCTCACTGTCAACCACAACTCTCACTGTCAACCACAACTTTCACTGTCAACCACAACTCTCACTGTCAACCACAATTCTCACTGTCAACCACAACTCTCACTGTCAACCACAACTCTCACTGTCAACCACAATTCTCACTGTCAACCACAACTCTCACTGTTAACCTTAGCTTTCAGTGTCAACCACAACTCTCACTGTCAACCACAACTCACACTGTCAACCACAACTCTCACTGTCAACCACAACTTTCACTGTCAACCACAACTCTCACTGTCAACCACAACTCTCACTGTCAACCACAACTCTCACTGTCAACCAAAACTCTCACTGTCAACCAAAACTCTCATTCAACCACAACTCTCACTGTCAACCACAACTCTCACTGTCAACCACAACTCTCACTGTCAACCAAAACTCTCACTGTCAACCAAAACTCTCATTCAACCACAACTCTCACTGTCAACCTTAGCTTTCACTGTCGACCACAACTCTCACTGTCAACCACAACTCTCACTGTCAACCACATCTCTCACTGTCAACCACAACTCTCACTGTCAACCACAACTCTCACTGTCAACCACAACTCTCACTGTCAACCACAACTCTCACTGTCAATACAACTCTCACTGTCAACCACAACTCTCACTGTCAACCACAACTCTCACTGTCAACCTTAGCTCTCACTGTCAACCACAGCTCTCACTGTCAACCACAACTCGCACTGTCAATCACAACTCTCACTGTCAACCACAACTCTCACTGTCAACCACAACTCTCAATGTCAACCACAACTCTCACTGTCAACCACAACTCTGTCAACCACAACTCTCACTGTCAACCTTAGCTCTCACTGTCAACCACAGGTCTCACTGTCAACCACAACTCTCACTGTCAACCACAACTCTCACTGTCAACCACAACTCTCACTGTCAACCACAACTCTCACTGTCAACCACAACACTTACTGTCAACCACAACTCTCACTGTCAACCAAAACTCTCACTGTCAACCTTAGCTCTCACTGTCAACCACAACTCTCACTGTCAACCACAACTCTCACTGTCAACCTCAATTCTCACTGTCAACCACAACTCTCACTGTCAACCACAACTCTCACTATCAACCACAACTTTCACTGTCAACCACAACTCTCACTGTCAACCACAACTCTCACTGTCAACCACAACTCTCACTGTCAACCACAACTCTCACTGTCAACCACAACTCTCACTGTCAACCTCAATTCTCACTGTCAACCACAACTCTCACTGTCAACCACAACTCTCACTGTCAACCACAACTCTCATGTCAACCACATCTCTCACTGTCAACTACAAATCTCACTGTCAACCACAACTCTCACTGTCAACCTTAGCTCTCACTGTCAACGACAGCTCTCACTGTCAACCACAACTCTCACTGTTAACCTTAGCTTTCAGTGTCAACCACAACTCTCACTGTCAACCACAACTCTCACTGTCAACCACAACTCTCACTGTCAACCACAACTCTCACTGTCAACCACAACTCACACTGTCAACCACAACTCTCACTGTCAACCACAACTTTCACTGTCAACCACAACTCTCACTGTCAACCACAACTCTCACTGTCAACCACAACTCTCACTGTCAACCAAAACTCTCACTGTCAACCAAAACTCTCATTCAACCACAACTCTCACTGTCAACCACAACTCTCACTGTCAACCACAACTCTCACTGTCAACCAAAACTCTCACTGTCAACCAAAACTCTCATTCAACCACAACTCTCACTGTCAACCTTAGCTTTCACTGTCGACCACAACTCTCACTGTCAACCACAACTCTCACTGTCAACCACATCTCTCACTGTCAACCACAACTCTCACTGTCAACCACAACTCTCACTGTCAACCACAACTCTCACTGTCAACCACAACTCTCACTGTCAACCACAACTCTCACTGTCAACCACAACTCTCACTGTCAACCACAACTCTCACTGTCAACCTTAGCTCTCACTGTCAACCACAGCTCTCACTGTCAACCACAACTCGCACTGTCAATCACAACTCTCACTGTCAACCACAACTCTCACTGTCAACCACAACTCTCAATGTCAACCACAACTCTCACTGTCAACCACAACTCTCACTGTCAACCACAACTCTCACTGTCAACCTTAGCTCTCACTGTCAACCACAGGTCTCACTGTCAACCACAACTCTCACTGTCAACCACAACTCTCACTGTCAACCACAACTCTCACTGTCAACCACAACTCTCACTGTCAACCACAACACTTACTGTCAACCACAACTCTCACTGTCAACCAAAACTCTCACTGTCAACCTTAGCTCTCACTGTCAACCACAACTCTCACTGTCAACCACAACTCTCACTGTCAACCTCAATTCTCACTGTCAACCACAACTCTCACTGTCAACCACAACTCTCACTGTCAACCACAACTTTCACTGTCAACCACAACTCTCACTGTCAACCACAACTCTCACTGTCAACCACAACTCTCACTGTCAACCACAACTCTCACTGTCAACCACAACTCTCACTGTCAACCTCAATTCTCACTGTCAACCACAACTCTCACTGTCAACCACAACTCTCACTGTCAACCACAACTCTCATGTCAACCACATCTCTCACTGTCAACTACAAATCTCACTGTCAACCACAACTCTCACTGTCAACCTTAGCTCTCACTGTCAACGACAGCTCTCACTGTCAACCACAACTCTCACTGTCAACCACAACTCTCACTGTCAACCACAACTCTCACTGTCAACCACAACTCTCACTGTCAACCACAACTCTCACTGTCAACCTTAGCTCTCACTGTCAACCACAACTCTCACTGTCAACCACAACTCTCACTGTCAACCACAACTCTCACTGTCAACCACAATTCTCACTGTCAACCACAACTCTCACTGTCAACCACAACTCTCACTGTCAACCACAACTCTCATTCAACCACAATTCTCACTGTCAACCTTAGCTTTCACTGTCAACCACAACTCTCACTGTCAACCACAACTCTCACTGTCAACCACAACTCTCACTGTCAACCACAACTCTCACTGTCAACCACAACTCACTTTCAACCACAACTCTCACTGTCAACCACAACTCTCACTGTCAACCACAACTCTCACTGTCAACCACAACTCTCACTGTCAACCTTAGCTTTCACTGTCAACCACAACTCTCACTGTCAACCACAACTCTCACTGTCAACCACAACTCTCACTGTCAACCACAACTCTCACTGTCAACCACAACTCTCACTGTCAACCACAACGCTCACTGTCAACCACAACTCTCACTGTCAACCACAACTCTCACTGTCAACCTTAGCTTTCACTGTCAACCACAGCTCTCACTGTCAACCACAACTCTCACTGTCAACCACAACTCTCACTGTCAACCAGAACTCTCACTGTCAACCACAACTCTCACTGTCAACCACAACTCTCACTGTCAACCACAACTCTCACTGTCAACCACAACTCTCACTGTCAACCACAACTCTCACTGTCAACCACAACTCTCACTGTCAACCACAACTCTCACTGTCAACCACAACTCTCACTGTCAACCACAACTCTCACTGTTAACCACAACTCTCACTGTCAACCACAACTCTCACTGTTAACCACAACTCTCACTGTCAACCACAACTCTCACTGTCAACCATAAATCTCACTGTCAACCACAACTCTCACTGTCAACCACAACTCTCACTGTCAAGCTTAGCTTTCACTGTCAACCACAACTCTCACTGTCAACCCCAAATCTTACTGTCAACCACACCTCTCACTGTCAACCACAACTCTCAATGTAAACCACAACTCTCACTGTCAACCACAACTCTCACTGTCAACCACAACTGTCACTGTTAACCACAACTGTCACTGTCAACCACAACTCTCACTGTCAACCACAACTCTCACTGCCAACTTTAGCTCTCACTGTCAACCACAGCTCTCACTGTCAACCACAACTCTCACTGTCAACCACAACTCTCAATGTCAACCTTAGCTCTCACTGTCAACCACAACTCTCACTGTCAACCACAGCTCTCACTGTCAACCACAACCCTCACTGTCAACCACAACCCTCACTGTCAACCTTAGCTCTCACTGTCAACCACAACTCTCACTGTCAACCACAACTCTCACTGTCAACCACAACTCTCACTGTCAACCACAACTCTCACTGTCAAAAACAACTCTCACTGTTAACCTTAGCTCTCACTGTCAACCACAGCTCTCACTGTCAACCACAACTCTCACTGTCAACCACAACTCTCACTGTCAACCACAACTCTCACTGTCAACCACAACTCTCACTGTCAACCACAACTCTCACTGTCAACCACAACTGTTACTGTCAACCACAACTCTCACTGTCAACCACCACTCTCACTGTCAACCACAACTCTCACTGTCAACCTTAGCTCTCACTGTCAACCACAGCTCTCACTGTCAACCACAACTCTCACTGTCAACCTTAGCTCTCACTGTCAACCACAACTGTCACTGTCAACCACAGCTCTCACTGTCAACCACAACTCTCATCATCAACAACAGCTCTCAACGTCAACCACAACTCTCGCTGTCAACCACAACTCTCACCGTCAACCAAAACTCTCACTGTCAACCACAACTCTCACTGTCAACCACAACTCTCACTGTCAACCACAACTGTCACTGTCAACCACAACTGGCACTGTCAACCACAACTCTCACTGTCAACCACAACTCTCACTGTCAACCACAACTCTCACAGTCAACCACAACTCTCACTGTCAACCATAACTCTCACTGTCAACCACAACTCTCACTGTCAACCACAACTCTCACTGTCAACCACAATTCTCACTGTCAACCACAACTCTCACTGTTAACCTTAGCTTTCAGTGTCAACCACAACTCTCACTGTCAACCACAACTCTCACTGTCAACTACAACTCTCACTGTCAACCACAACTCTCACTGTCAACCACAACTCTCACTGTCAACCACAACTCTCACTGTCAACCACAACTCTCACTGTCAACCACAACTCTCACTGTCAACCACAACTCTCACAGTCAACCACAACTCTCACTGTCAACCAAAACTCTCATTCAACCACAACTCTCACTGTCAACCTTAGCTTTCACTGTCAACCACAACTCTCACTGTCAACCACAACTCTCACTGTCAACCACATCTCTCACTGTCAACCACAACTCTCACTGTCAACCACAACTCTCACTGTCAACCACAACTCTCACTGTCAACCACAACTCTCACTGTCAACCACAACTCTCACTGTCAACCACAACTCTCACTGTCAACCACAACTCTCACTGTCAACCACAACTCTCACTGTCAACCACAACTCTCACAGTCAACCACAACTCTCACTGTCAACCACAACTCTCACTGTCAACCACAACTCTCATGTCAACCACAACTCTCACTGTCAACTACAAATCTCACTGTCAACCACAACTCTCACTGTCAACCTTAGCTCTCACTGTCAACGACAGCTCTCACTGTCAACCACAACTCTCACTGTCAACCACAAC
The DNA here is from genome assembly GCF_040958095.1 of Procambarus clarkii. Taxonomy (NCBI): domain Eukaryota; kingdom Metazoa; phylum Arthropoda; class Malacostraca; order Decapoda; family Cambaridae; genus Procambarus; species Procambarus clarkii. Next base: position 22,353 of record NW_027190569.1, read on the forward strand.
TCTCACTGTCAACCACAACTCTCACTGTCAACCACAACTCTCACTGTCAACCTTAGCTCTCACTGTCAACCACAACTCTCACTGTCAACCACAACTCTCACTGTCAACCACAACTCTCACTGTCAACCACAATTCTCACTGTCAACCACAACTCTCACTGTCAACCACAACTCTCACTGTCAACCACAACTCTCATTCAACCACAATTCTCACTGTCAACCTTAGCTTTCACTGTCAACCACAACTCTCACTGTCAACCACAACTCTCACTGTCAACCACAACTCTCACTGTCAACCACAACTCTCAATGTCAACCACAACTCTCACTGTCAACCACAACTCTCACTGTCAACCACAACTCTCACTGTCAACCAAAACTCTCACTGTCAACCTTAGCTCTCATTGTCAACCACAGCTCTCACTGTCAACCACAACTCTTACGGTCAACCACAACTCTCACTGTCAACCTTAGCGCTCACCGTCAACCACAACTCTCACTGTCAACCACAACTCTCACTGTCAACCACAACTCTCACTGTCAACCACAACTCTCACTGTCAAAAACAACTCTCACTGTAAACCTTAGCTCTCACTGTCAACCACAGCTCTCACTGTCAACCACAACTCTCACTGTCAACCACAACTCTCACTGTCAACCACAACTCTCAGTCAACCACAACTCTCACTGTCAACCACAACTCTCACTGTCAACCACAACTCTCACTGTCAACCACAACTCTCACTGTCAACCTTAGCTTTCACTGTCAACCACAACTCTCACTGTCAACCACAACTCTCACTGTCAACCTTAGCTCTCACCGTCAACCACAACTCTCACTGTCAACCACAACTCTCAATGTCAACCACAACTCTCACAGTCAACCACAACTGTCACTGTCAACCACAGCTCTCACTGTCAACCACAACTCTCATCATCAACCACAGCTCTCAATGTCAACCAGAACTCTCGCTGTCAACCACAACTCTCACCGTCAACCAAAACTCTCACTGTCAACCACAACTCTCACTGTCAACCACAACTCTCACTGTCAACCACAACTCTCACTGTCAACCACAATTCTCACTGTCAACCACAACTCTCACTGTCAACCTTAGCTCTCACTGTCAACCACAGCTCTCACTGTCAACCACAACTCTCACTGTCAACCACAACTCTCAATGTCAACCTTAGCTCTCACTGTCAACCACAACTCTCACTGTCAACCACAGCTCTCACTGTCAACCACAACTCTCACTGTCACCCACAACTCTCACTGTCAACCACAACTCTCACCGTCAACCACAGCTCTCACCGTCAACCACAACTCTCACTGTCAACCTTAGCTCTCACCGTCAACCACAACTCTCACTGTCAACCACAACTCTCACTGTCAACCACAACTCTCACTGTCAACCACAACTCTCACTGTCAAAAACAACTCTCACTGTAAACCTTAGCTCTCACTGTCAACCACAGCTCTCACTGTCAACCACAACTCTCACTGTCAACCACAACTCTCACTGTCAACCACAACTCTCACTGTCAACCACAACTCTCACTGTCAACCACAACTCTCACTGTCAACCACAACTCTCACTGTCAACCACAACTCTTACTGTCAACCACAACTCTCACTGTCAACCACCACTCTCACTGTCAACCACAACTCTCACTGTCAACCTTAGCTCTCACTGTCAACCACAGCTCTCACTGTCAACCACAACTCTCACTGTCAACCACAACTCTCACTGTCAACCACAACTCTCACTGTCAACCACAACTCTCACTGTCAACCACAACTCTCACTGTCAACCACAACTCTCACTGTCAACCACAACTGTCACTGTTAACCACAACTGTCACTGTCAACCACAACTCTCACTGTCAACCACAACTCTCACTGCCAACTTTAGCTCTCACTGTCAACCACAGCTCTCACTGTCAACCACAACTCTCACTGTCAACCACAACTCTCAATGTCAACCTTAGCTCTCACTGTCAACCACAACTCTCACTGTCAACCACAGCTCTCACTGTCAACCACAACCCTCACTGTCAACCACAACCCTCACTGTCAACCTTAGCTCTCACTGTCAACCACAACTCTCACTGTCAACCACAACTCTCACTGTCAACCACAACTCTCACTGTCAACCACAACTCTCACTGTCAAAAACAACTCTCACTGTTAACCTTAGCTCTCACTGTCAACCACAGCTCTCACTGTCAACCACAACTCTCACTGTCAACCACAACTCTCACTGTCAACCACAACTCTCACTGTCAACCACAACTCTCACTGTCAACCACAACTCTCACTGTCAACCACAACTGTTACTGTCAACCACAACTCTCACTGTCAACCACCACTCTCACTGTCAACCACAACTCTCACTGTCAACCTTAGCTCTCACTGTCAACCACAGCTCTCACTGTCAACCACAACTCTCACTGTCAACCTTAGCTCTCACTGTCAACCACAACTGTCACTGTCAACCACAGCTCTCACTGTCAACCACAACTCTCATCATCAACAACAGCTCTCAACGTCAACCACAACTCTCGCTGTCAACCACAACTCTCACCGTCAACCAAAACTCTCACTGTCAACCACAACTCTCACTGTCAACCACAACTCTCACTGTCAACCACAACTGTCACTGTCAACCACAACTGGCACTGTCAACCACAACTCTCACTGTCAACCACAACTCTCACTGTCAACCACAACTCTCACAGTCAACCACAACTCTCACTGTCAACCATAACTCTCACTGTCAACCACAACTCTCACTGTCAACCACAACTCTCACTGTCAACCACAATTCTCACTGTCAACCACAACTCTCACTGTTAACCTTAGCTTTCAGTGTCAACCACAACTCTCACTGTCAACCACAACTCTCACTGTCAACTACAACTCTCACTGTCAACCACAACTCTCACTGTCAACCACAACTCTCACTGTCAACCACAACTCTCACTGTCAACCACAACTCTCACTGTCAACCACAACTCTCACTGTCAACCACAACTCTCACAGTCAACCACAACTCTCACTGTCAACCAAAACTCTCATTCAACCACAACTCTCACTGTCAACCTTAGCTTTCACTGTCAACCACAACTCTCACTGTCAACCACAACTCTCACTGTCAACCACATCTCTCACTGTCAACCACAACTCTCACTGTCAACCACAACTCTCACTGTCAACCACAACTCTCACTGTCAACCACAACTCTCACTGTCAACCACAACTCTCACTGTCAACCACAACTCTCACTGTCAACCACAACTCTCACTGTCAACCACAACTCTCACTGTCAACCACAACTCTCACAGTCAACCACAACTCTCACTGTCAACCACAACTCTCACTGTCAACCACAACTCTCATGTCAACCACAACTCTCACTGTCAACTACAAATCTCACTGTCAACCACAACTCTCACTGTCAACCTTAGCTCTCACTGTCAACGACAGCTCTCACTGTCAACCACAACTCTCACTGTCAACCACAACTCTCACTGTCAACCACAACTCTCACTGTCAACCACAACTCTCACTGTCAACCTTAGCTCTCACTGTCAACCACAACTCTCACTGTCAACCACAACTCTCACTGTCAACCACAACTCTCACTGTCAACCACAATTCTCACTGTCAACCACAACTCTCACTGTCAACCACAACTCTCACTGTCAACCACAACTCTCATTCAACCACAATTCTCACTGTCAACCTTAGCTTTCACTGTCAACCACAACTCTCACTGTCAACCACAACTCTCACTGTCAACCACAACTCTCACTGTCAACCACAACTCTCAATGTCAACCACAACTCTCACTGTCAACCACAACTCTCACTGTCAACCACAACTCTCACTGTCAACCAAAACTCTCACTGTCAACCTTAGCTCTCATTGTCAACCACAGCTCTCACTGTCAACCACAACTCTTACGGTCAACCACAACTCTCACTGTCAACCTTAGCGCTCACCGTCAACCACAACTCTCACTGTCAACCACAACTCTCACTGTCAACCACAACTCTCACTGTCAACCACAACTCTCACTGTCAAAAACAACTCTCACTGTAAACCTTAGCTCTCACTGTCAACCACAGCTCTCACTGTCAACCACAACTCTCACTGTCAACCACAACTCTCACTGTCAACCACAACTCTCAGTCAACCACAACTCTCACTGTCAACCACAACTCTCACTGTCAACCACAACTCTCACTGTCAACCACAACTCTCACTGTCAACCTTAGCTCTCACTGTCAACCACAACTCTCACTGTCAACCACAACTCTCACTGTCAACCTTAGCTCTCACCGTCAACCACAACTCTCACTGTCAACCACAACTCTCAATGTCAACCACAACTCTCACAGTCAACCACAACTGTCACTGTCAACCACAGCTCTCACTGTCAACCACAACTCTCATCATCAACCACAGCTCTCAATGTCAACCAGAACTCTCGCTGTCAACCACAACTCTCACCGTCAACCAAAACTCTCACTGTCAACCACAACTCTCACTGTCAACCACAACTCTCACTGTCAACCACAACTCTCACTGTCAACCACAATTCTCACTGTCAACCACAACTCTCACTGTCAACCTTAGCTCTCACTGTCAACCACAGCTCTCACTGTCAACCACAACTCTCACTGTCAACCACAACTCTCAATGTCAACCTTAGCTCTCACTGTCAACCACAACTCTCACTGTCAACCACAGCTCTCACTGTCAACCACAACTCTCACTGTCACCCACAACTCTCACTGTCAACCACAACTCTCACCGTCAACCACAGCTCTCACCGTCAACCACAACTCTCACTGTCAACCTTAGCTCTCACCGTCAACCACAACTCTCACTGTCAACCACAACTCTCACTGTCAACCACAACTCTCACTGTCAACCACAACTCTCACTGTCAAAAACAACTCTCACTGTAAACCTTAGCTCTCACTGTCAACCACAGCTCTCACTGTCAACCACAACTCTCACTGTCAACCACAACTCTCACTGTCAACCACAACTCTCACTGTCAACCACAACTCTCACTGTCAACCACAACTCTCACTGTCAACCACAACTCTCACTGTCAACCACAACTCTTACTGTCAACCACAACTCTCACTGTCAACCACCACTCTCACTGTCAACCACAACTCTCACTGTCAACCTTAGCTCTCACTGTCAACCACAGCTCTCACTGTCAACCACAACTCTCACTGTCAACCACAACTCTCACTGTCAACCACAACTCTCACTGTCAACCACAACTCTCACTGTCAACCACAACTCTCACTGTCAACCACAACTCTCACTGTCAACCACAACTCTCACTGTCAACCACAGCTCTCACTGTCAACCACAACTCTCACTGTCAACCACAACTCTCACTGTCAACCACAACTCTCACTGTCAACCACAACTCTCACTGTCAACCACAACTCTCACTGTCAACCACAACTCTCACTGTCAACCTTAGCTCTCACTGTCAACGACAACTCTCACTGTCAACCACAACTCTCACTGTCAACCTTAGCTCTCACTGTCAACCACAACTCTCACTGTCAACCACAGCTCTTACTGTCAACCACAACTCTCATCATCAACCACAGCTGTCAATGTCAACCATAACTCTCACTGTCAACCACAACTCTCACTGTCAACCACAACTCTCACTGTCAACCACAACTCTCACTGTTAACCACAACTCTCACTGTCAACCACAACTCTCACTGTTAACCACAACTCTCACTGTCAACCACAACTCTCACTGTCAACCACAACTCTCACTGTCAACCACAACTCTCACTGTCAACCACAACTCTCACTGTCAACCTTAGCTTTCACTGTCAACCACAACTCTCACTGTCAACCCCAAATCTTACTGTCAACCACAACTCTCACTGTCAACCACAACTCTCAATGTAAACCACAACTCTCACTGTCAACCACAACTCTCACTGTCAACCACAACTGTCACTGTCAACCACAACTGTCACTGTCAACCACAACTCTCACTGTCAACCACAACTCTCACTGTCAACCACAACTCTCACAGTCAACCACAACTCTCACTGTCAACCACAACTCTCACTGTCAACCACAACTCTCACTGTCAACCACAACTCTCACTGTCAACCACAATTCTCACTGTCAACCACAACTCTCACTGTTAACCTTAGCTTTCAGTGTCAACCACAACTCTCACTGTCAACCACAACTCTCACTGTCAACTACAACTCTCACTGTCAACCACAACTCTCACTGTCAACCACAACTCTCACTGTCAAACACAACTCTCACTGTCAACCACAACTCTCACTGTCAACCACAACTCTCACTGTCAACCACAACTCTCACAGTCAACCACAACTCTCACTGTCAACCAAAACTCTCATTCAACCACAACTCTCACTGTCAACCTTAGCTTTCACTGTCAACCACAACTCTCACTGTCAACCACAACTCTCACTGTCAACCACATCTCTCACTGTCAACCACAACTCTCACTGTCAACCACAACTCTCACTGTCAACCACAACTCTCACTGTCAACCACAACTCTCACTGTCAACCACAACTCTCACTGTCAACCACAACTCTCACTGTCAACCACAACTCTCACTGTCAACCACAACTCTCACTGTCAACCACAACTCTCACAGTCAACCACAACTCTCACTGTCAACCACAACTCTCACTGTCAACCACAACTCTCATGTCAACCACAACTCTCACTGTCAACTACAAATCTCACTGTCAACCACAACTCTCACTGTCAACCTTAGATCTCACTGTCAACGACAGCTCTCACTGTCAACCACAACTCTCACTGTCAACCACAACTCTCACTGTCAACCACAACTCTCACTGTCAACCACAACTCTCACTGTCAACCTTAGCTCTCACTGTCAACCACAACTCTCACTGTCAACCACAACTCTCACTGTCAACCACAACTCTCACTGTCAACCACAATTCTCACTGTCAACCACAACTCTCACTGTCAACCACAACTCTCACTGTCAACCACAACTCTCATTCAACCACAATTCTCACTGTCAACCTTAGCTTTCACTGTCAACCACAACTCTCACTGTCAACCACAACTCTCACTGTCAACCACAACTCTCACTGTCAACCACAACTCTCACTGTCAACCACAACTCTCACTGTCAACCACAACTCTCACTGTCAACCAAAACTCTCACTGTCAACCTTAGCTCTCATTGTCAACCACAGCTCTCACTGTCAACCACAACTCTCACGGTCAAACACAACTCTCATTGTCAACCTTAGCTCTCACCGTCAACCACAACTCTCACTGTCAACCACAACTCTCACTGTCAACCACAACTCTCACTGTCAACCACAACTCTCACTGTCAAAAACAACTCTCACTGTAAACCTTAGCTCTCACTGTCAACCACAGCTCTCACTGTCAACCACACCTCTCACTGTCAACCACAACTCTCACTGTCAACCACAACTCTCAGTCAACCACAACTCTCACTGTCAACCACAACTCTCACTGTCAACCACAACTCTCACTGTCAACCACAACTCTCACTGTCAACCTTAGCTCTCACTGTCAACCACAACTCTCACTGTCAACCACAACTCTCACTGTCAACCTTAGCTCTCACCGTCAACCACAACTCTCACTGTCAACCACAACTCTCAATGTCAACCTTAGCTCTCACTGTCAACCACAACTGTCACTGTCAACCACAGCTCTCACTGTCAACCACAACTCTCATCATCAACCACAGCTCTCAATGTCAACCAGAATTCTCGCTGTCAACCACAACTCTCACCGTCAACCAAAACTCTCACTGTCAACCACAACTCTCACTGTCAACCACAACTCTCACTGTCAACCACAACTCTCACTGTCAACCACAATTCTCACTGTCAACCACAACTCTCACTGTCAACCTTAGCTCTCACTGTCAACCACAGCTCTCACTGTCAACCACAACTCTCACTGTCAACCACAACTCTCACTGTCAACCACAACTCTCACCGTCAACCACAGCTCTCACCGTCAACCACAACTCTCACTGTCAACCTTAGCTCTCACCGTCAACCACAACTCTCACTGTCAACCACAACTCTCACTGTCAACCACAACTCTCACTGTCAACCACAACTCTCACTGTCAACCACAACTCTCACTGTCAAAAACAACTCTCACTGTAAACCTTAGCTCTCACTGTCAACCACAGCTCTCACTGTCAACCACAACTCTCACTGTCAACCACAACTCTCACTGTCAACCACAACTCTCACTGTCAACCACAACTCTCACTGTCAACCACAACTCTCACTGTCAACCACAACTCTCACTGTCAACCACAACTCTTACTGTCAACCACAACTCTCACTATCAACCACCACTCTCACTGTCAACCACAACTCTCACTGTCAACCTTAGCTCTCACTGTCAACCACAGCTCTCACTGTCAACCACAACTCTCACTGTCAACCACAACTCTCACTGTCAACCACAACTCTCACTGTCAACCACAACTCTCACTGTCAACCACAACTCTCACTGTCAACCACAACTCTCACTGTCAACCACAGCTCTCACTGTCAACCACAACTCTCACTGTCAACCACAACTCTCACTGTCAACCACAACTCTCACTGTCAACCACAACTCTCACTGTCAACCACAACTCTCACTGTCAACCACAACTCTCACTGTCAACCTTAGCTCTCACTGTCAACGACAACTCTCACTGTCAACCACAACTCTCACTGTCAACCTTAGCTCTCACTGTCAACCACAACTCTCACTGTCACCCACAGCTCTTACTGTCAACCACAACTCTCATCATCAACCACAGCTGTCAATGTCAACCATAACTCTCACTGTCAACCACAACTCTCACTGTCAACCACAACTCTCACTGTCAACCACAACTCTCACTGTTAACCACAACTCTCACTGTCAACCACAACTCTCACTGTTAACCACAACTCTCACTGTCAACCACAACTCTCACTGTCAACCACAACTCTCACTGTCAACCACAACTCTCACTGTCAACCACAACTCTCACTGTCAACCTTAGCTTTCACTGTCAACCACAACTCTCACTGTCAACCCCAAATCTTACTGTCAACCACAACTCTCACTGTCAACCACAACTCTCAATGTAAACCACAACTCTCACTGTCAACCACAACTCTCACTGTCAACCACAACTGTCACTGTCAACCACAACTGTCACTGTCAACCACAACTCTCACTGTCAACCACAACTCTCACTGTCAACCACAACTCTCACAGTCAACCACAACTCTCACTGTCAACCACAACTCTCACTGTCAACCACAACTCTCACTGTCAACCACAACTCTCACTGTCAACCACAATTCTCACTGTCAACCACAACTCTCACTGTTAACCTTAGCTTTCAGTGTCAACCACAACTCTCACTGTCAACCACAACTCTCACTGTCAACCACAACTCTCACTGTCAACCACAACTCTCACAGTCAACCACAACTCTCACTGTCAACCAAAACTCTCATTCAACCACAACTCTCACTGTCAACCTTAGCTTTCACTGTCAACCACAACTCTCACTGTCAACCACAACTCTCACTGTCAACCACATCTCTCACTGTCAACCACAACTCTCACTGTCAACCACAACTCTCACTGTCAACCACAACTCTCACTGTCAACCACAACTCTCACTGTCAACCACAACTCTCACTGTCAACCACAACTCTCACTGTCAACCACAACTCTCACTGTCAACCACAACTCTCACAGTCAACCACAACTCTCACTGTCAACCACAACTCTCACTGTCAACCACAACTCTCATGTCAACCACAACTCTCACTGTCAACTACAAATCTCACTGTCAACCACAACTCTCACTGTCAACCTTAGCTCTCACTGTCAACGACAGCTCTCACTGTCAACCACAACTCTCACTGTCAACCACAACTCTCACTGTCAACCACAACTCTCACTGTCAACCACAACTCTCACTGTCAACCTTAGCTCTCACTGTCAACCACAACTCTCACTGTCAACCACAACTCTCACTGTCAACCACAACTCTCACTGTCAACCACAATTCTCACTGTCAACCACAACTCTCACTGTCAACCACAACTCTCACTGTCAACCACAACTCTCATTCAACCACAATTCTCACTGTCAACCTTAGCTTTCACTGTCAACCACAACTCTCACTGTCAACCACAACTCTCACTGTCAACCACAACTCTCACTGTCAACCACAACTCACACTGTCAACCACAACTCTCACTGTCAACCACAACTCTCACTGTTAACCACAACTCTCACTGTCAACCAAAACTCTCACTGTCAACCTTAGCTCTCATTGTCAACCACAGCTCTCACTGTCAACCACAACTCTCACGGTCAACCACAACTCTCATTGTCAACCTTAGCTCTCACCGTCAACCACAACTCTCACTGTCAACCACAACTCTCACTGTCAACCACAACTCTCACTGTCAACCACAACTCTCACTGTCAAAAACAACTCTCACTGTAAACCTTAAACTCTCACTGTCAACCACAGCTCTCACTGTCAACCACAACTCTCACTGTCAACCACAACTCTCACTGTCAACCACAACTCTCAGTCAACCACAACTCTCACTGTCAACCACAACTCTCACTGTCAACCACAACTCTCACTGTCAACCACAACTCTCACTGTCAACCTTAGCTCTCACTGTCAACCACAACTCTCACTGTCAACCACAACTCTTACTGTCAACCTTAGCTCTCACCGTCAACCACAACTCTCACTGTCAACCACAACTCTCAATGTCAACCACAACTCTCACTGTCAACCACAACTCTCACTGTCAACCACAAC